>NC_056737.1:525431612-525731612 GCF_019279795.1 Protopterus annectens
ATTGGGTGTGGGGACATATTTACAGAATGTTGGCATTTTTTTGGATTTTCAGCTAAAAGTACATCTTTCAAGGATGCCATCTCATATAAAAAATTGCAAAGAGTTGTTGGATTGTGTGGGGGACATTGAATGGCAGAGTGAGTTTTATTGGGCCTCTGTGGATATTGTCATTATATACCAACATTAATATCAGATGGGGGCTGGAGACTGTTTATAAAATGCTAGGAGAAGAGCCCCGTACTTCTTTTATCATTCAGATTTTGGGGCTTTCCCTCACCCATAATTATTTTGTTTTTGACAAAGGATATGTTTTGCAGACAGAAGGCACTGCTATGGGTGCCTCTTTCACCCATTCCCATGCTATCCTGTTCATGGTACATTTTGAAAATGTATTTGTATATCCCACGGAATTCTTTTCAAGGAAAGTGGTGTTATATAAATGATATATAGATGATCTAATATTTGTGTGTAGGGGTAATTCCAAGGATTTTGATGTATTCATGGAGGAGTTTGGTAGAAATTTCTGTGGTTTAGAATTTACGCACAGGACACATGGGCCCATAATGCAATTTCTTGATGTTGAGTTGTATGTGGTTCAAGTAATAAGGTACAGTTCAAACCATTTCATAAGGATACTGCTGTGAATAATTTTTGCATGCTAGCAGTTCACATGCACCACATTTAATTAAGTCACTACCATATGGGGAATTTAAGCATATTTTTGACAACACATTTGAGAAAGGTAAATTAGGGTTGGAGTTTAGTAAAGTTAAACATAGATTATTAAGTAGGGAATATTCTGGAATTTGTATTAATGAGGCTGAAGCTAAGGTTTTATGGGTGAAAAACGTTTTGATATAGATCCCCGTATTGGAGTTGGCAGGAATAATAGCGGAGTGACATTTGATAAAAACAGTGAGCATCCCGTAGATGAGAGAGATGCCTTATTTTTTGTGAATAGATTTTCTCCTTTTTCAAATATTCTCAGCGGATTAGTTAATAACCTATGGTCTTTCATTAGTGAAGATGACCATTTGGGTAAATACTTTCCAAACAGGGTAACTTTCCCATTTAGTAGGCTTTTTAACCTAAAAGTTGTTAGATTTAAGAGAAGGAAAAAAAGGAAATTGGTGAGTTAGGATCTTTTCCCTGTGGGAGGTGCAAAGTTTGTAACAAAATGAAAAATTTGAATGTGATGGATATTAATGGAATGACGTATAGAGTTAGGAACCATTTTGATTGTGGTTCTTATGGGGTGGTGTACATTTTGGACTGTGGCTATTTCCCTATTAAGTGGCATGTAGGACAGACTAAAGGGAGAGTAAAAATTAGGATTTTGGAACATCTTTGGGAACATAAGAAACATGAGATTGGATAGTCCAATTGCTCAACATTTTTGTTCTGTACATAGTGGTCTGACTGAAAGTATTTTCTTTAGTGTGTTGGCCAGACCACAATGTGAAATAATCAGTGAAAATGATTTTGTACAGAAATTATTGCAGTTGGAAACAAAATTCATTATTAATTATAGAACAGTATATCCTTTGGGAATGAACTTCGAAGTTAATTTTGGCTCTTGACACATTTTAGCTGAAGTATAACCTATTTAAATAAGCACTTGTGATGTGTTTTTTTGTGAATATGCACTGCTGTTTTAAGTGTTGTGAGGGGGATATTTGTGGAGCATTTGTAATGTTTCTTTAAATGTAATTGGTTGATTGTATGCCAATTAATTCAATCACATCTGTATAAATCTGACTGCTGCATTTGATGTAAAATATTCCTTGAAGACATTGTAGCTGAGGTACCAGAAGCTGAAGTATTACATTTTTGCATTCTATCTGCTGTGTTCCTTCCTTTGTTTTGTTCAATTCAGTCTTCTTCAGAAGGCACACTCTATCTACCAGGTAAGAGACCTTTGCCATACTCACCTGACATTTACTGGGCTTAATGGTCAACCCTGCCCTCTGTAGTCTGCCCAGCACCTCCCTGACATGCTGAAGGTAAGATCAGTAGTGGTAAGATGCTTGGCCTCGCCCAGCTGCTCTAGGGCTTCATCTGTCCTAGGCATAGGTTAAGCATCTGACTCTGTGTGACTATTTAATTTTCTGTAGTCCACACAGAACCTGGTGCTGAAGGCCAAGGGACTGCTGGACTCCTGGATTATCCCTAGTTCCAACATTTCCTGTATCTCCTCCCTCAGAGTCTGTTTGATCCTCTCAGTCACCTTATAAGGGGCCTGCTTAATAGGCCTTTGGGGTCCTGTATCCACATGGTGCCGCACCAGGTGGGTGCACCCTGCTTTCCCAGTGAACATGTCCCCAAAATTCTGTAATAGTGCTTGGATTTCTCAAACTTGGGTAGGGGATAGCTGCTGGGACATTGCTACCCTTTCCACTGAGGTGTCAGTACAAGCCTCACTGAGGAGATCCATCACCAGATCCCCCTCAGACTCCTCCTGCCATCCACTGCAAGTACCCAGCACAAGGGCTTCTTTATCATGGTAAGGTTTCATCATGTTAACATGGGACAATTTATGCACCTTCCTTCTGCCTAACAGTTCTACCATGTAGTTAACATCACTGACCTTCCTTGCCACTTTGAAGGGTCCCTCCCAAGCTGCCTGCAACTTATTGTATATAACAGGAATGAGAACCATTGCCTGCTGTTCTACAGCATAATCTCTAGCTCCAGTATTCCTGTCATACCAGATCTTTTTCTGCTGTTGGGATTCTGCCAGGTTTTTCCTGGGCCAAGCAAATGAGTTCCCTGAGGCTTGTTCTGAGGTTTAGGATATATGTCATAACAGACTCCGTGTGAGATTTACACTCACCCTCCCACTCTTCACAAATCAAATCTAGAGATCCCCTCACTCTGTGCCCATACAGCAACTCAAAGGGTGAAAAACCTGTGGATTCCTGAGGCACCTCCTTGTAAGCAAACAACAGATGGGGCAAATATTTGTCCCACTGCCACTTAAACTGGTCTGCAAATGCCAGTAGTATGGTCTTTAGTGTAGAGTTTAACCTCATAACCAGACCATTAGTTTGGGAATGGTAGGGGGTGATCTTTAGGTGCTTCACCCCACAGTGCTCCCACAGACAACCCAGCAAGTCTGGCTTGAAATTGGCACCTCTGTCAGTATTTCATTTGGGAAACCTACCCTGCTGAAAATCTTTAACCAAACATTTCCCACCTTTTCTGCCAAAATGGAGGACATGGCCACCACCTAAGGGTAGTGGGTAGCACAATCTACTACCACTAGGATATACTATTTCCCTGTGTAACTTGGGGTACTCAGAGGCCCCACAATATCCGTAGCTACCCTCTGAAATGGCTTCTCTATCACAGGCAAAGGAGCTTTGAACTTGTTTCCTGCCTTGTCTACCTTTTGACACTACTCACAAGTCCTGCAGTACCCTGTTACATCTCTGGAAATCCCAAGCTAATAAACGTTCTGCATAATACGTCTCTTTGTGCACTTTATGCCAATAAGATCTACAAAGGGAATATTATGGGCTATGGCTAGAAGTGCCAGATGGTAGGCTCTGGGCACTATCAACTGCTGTATTCTCTCACCCTCTAGCCCTCCATCAGGAGTCTACTCTCTATACAGTAACCCTTTGTTCCAGTATACAGATTCTCCCTTCCCTTGAGAATCAGGTGCCTCACTAGCTACCTCCCTCAGGCCTTGTAATGTAGGGTCTGAGAGCTGAGCCTATCTTAACACTCTCTTTATAGCCCTTCCCAGCTCCCCTTCACAGGAAGTCTGGTATTCTCTGACAGCAGTGCCTCACTGTCGACCTAGGTACTACTACTCACCTCTGCCCTTGCAGTCACTCTGTCCAAGGGAACATCAGTACCCACAAGCAGCTGTGGCTCACCTTCAGTGTCACTGCTACAGGGTATCTCTCTCTCTGAAGTAACCACCACACCAGTCCTGGCTTTAAGTCTGTGGTCTGTCTGGGTCCTGCCAGGCTACCAGACCACATGCCTGTCTCCAAGCCTGACTGTATGTAACTGCATGCACACAAGGTACTGCATTTTTAAAATCATTCTGTCAGGACATCTGCAGGGATATCTTCAAGCACACCTACTTGCTGACTTCCTTTTCCACCCTCCCAGTCAAGGTGAACCCTAGACAAAGATATTTGGAATGGGGTCCCTCCTAAAGCTCTGACTGGAGTAGACTGCCCAAGCAAGAAGTGCTCCTTTTTAACAATTGCAGGCTTCACAATGGTTACATTAGAGGTTGTCTCTCTCTTAGCAGTGGCATGTTTCCCATAAACTAAGATAAGATATAACCTCTTGTAGTAGTTTGGTACCCTTGCTGTCACCAGACAACTTACTACTGGCATTCTGTCATTCCCACTTGCTGCCTCCCCTATCTTTTGTTCCCTACCTTGCCTCCATGGGCATCTATATGCTACATGGCCCCACTGGTTGCATTTAAAACATTTAACTTTGGAAGGAGATGTCCTGGCTGTATACCTGAACTAGTGGCTTTCCCTGGTACTGGCAGACTCTGTTGGGGAGGTCTAGGCTGCCCACCATGGGTTCTCTTAGACCCATGAACAGCACTGGGTATCCCTTTCCTGTGTAGTGATGCCGTGCTTGCTAGGTATAGGCCTCCCTTTTTCCCCAACTCATCTGCTGTTACATTCTCTATCCACTAACCAGATTCTCATTTCCTCAGGCAAAGTGCTATGGGCTTGTTCCCTCACTAAAAGGTCTGCCAGCCCTTCAAAAGTGGTGACTTGACACCCACTCACCCTCCTATGAAACTAAGTTCTTAGTTCAGCAATATATTCACACATACTTTCATCTACCTTGCGTCTATGCTCACAAAACTTTTTTCTATAAGCTTCAAGAATTGACTTAAAACACTCTAATAGACAATTTTAGCAGTATTATAATTTAAGCAATCCATATCAGACAATTTAGAAATAGTAGCTACAGCTTTACTATGGAGTAAGGGAGTCAGGAACCATACCAAGAGCCCTTGGTCAACATTATACTGTTTACATACCCTTTCAAACATATGAATAAAACTGTCAAAATTATCACCGTCTGTAAATTGTGGAAGAAGTTTACTGACCTTTGTTGCTTCCTTCCCTTTCCCATTACCTCCATGACTCTGGTGAAGAGTCAGCATCTCCTTTTCATGTTGCCTCTGCTTCTCATTGTCCTCAGCTTCCAGACATTTCAGTCTCTATGCTGCTTCTATTTCCAAACGTTTGGCCTCCAGTTCAAATCTCTTTAACTGCAGATGAATTTTTAAGTCCTCTGTGGAAAGGTTGAACTGTCCATTTTCTGAGAGTTGTACCTCCCCACGGCCAGTCTGATTGTCCTCCTGCTTGCTGGTCTGTGATGCAGCTGTGAGTAAGGCTGCAATAATCTCTGCTTTGGTCAGGTTGGCATAACCCAGCCCTTTGGCTTGGCACATTTCCGCCAACTGGCTCCTTTCAGCTTGCCATACTCCTCTGCTGACATCCTTGCTAGCTCTTGCAGACTAACTAAGTTAGCAAAAAAATAAAACTATTGTGATATGAAACTTTGAATGTTCACTATGTGGCTGATTGAGAGTACAAACACCTTTTTCAGTGACCACTGTTTACAGGTTACACAAATTCAATATCCACACCACTGAATCCTAATACACTGCCAACCAATATATGTGATGCCCCAGCACTGGCCTAGTAGTCAAGGAGCCTCAATCCTCACCACTAGCGCTAGTGGGGGATGTACATTGGGAGAATGACAAGTACACATGCAGCATTTCCAGATGCAGCTCTTTGTATCAAGTGAAATTTCCCTTAAGAGCACACAGAGACCCACAGTCAGTCTGGGGCTGGTTTCTTCCTCTTTCTACAGATCCTGAATAAGAATACCCACTGGCATAGCTATAGAGTTGAGATCCTAGCTGAGTGTCCAAGCCAAGACCTCCAGCACCATCTGTCAAACCAGTGCTTTTTGCCCCTGCCCAAGTATCTGACACACATACACTTTGAGGTTTGATTTACACACACACACACACACACACACACACACACACACACACACACACACACACACACACACACACACACACACACAGACCTGAAAAAAGTTGGTACAAGTTTACTAGCTATGCTTTCTTCTGCCCAGATTATAATGCAGTTATCACTACCACCAGCCACATCCTTATCAGCTACTGTAAGGCCCTTAACAAAGGGTGTCCAAACTTCCTGTATAATGTTGCTATCAATACAAATGGTAGTTTGACCAAGAGCAAGGCTATTAGGAGTGGCCTACACAGTGTCACCAAATATGCAATACTTTCAGAACTTAAATATGTCTCACAAATATCAGCCACAATGAAAGGTTTAAATATATTTAATAATAAATAATAGAAGAACAAGAAAATACTCAGTATATAATCACAGTAACATCAGAGCTGAAAATCACAGGAACTATTTAAAATAACATTGCAGGATAGTCTCAAATAAATAAAGAAAAACATCTAAATTATGTGCCACTGTATTCCTGACTGAATCTAAGATAATTATACTATACTATGCCCTAATAACTTACTTCAGAGCAAACAAGGGGATGTGATGAGTGGGTCTTCAAGCTGATGCTGTCAGGTCAGAGACAAAATACAAAAATGTTCAGTCTCTCTCTAAGAGTTCTTAAATTAATATTCCAAATATTACTGGTGGGATAGCTTGCAGAATGACATCACTTCTTGTCGTCTGACCCTATCCCAGGTGAAAACCCCCACTGATACAGCTGGTAGCATTTAACATCTACCTGTGAAAATACATAAACAAGGACTTTTCTTAGATCTAAGGCTGATCCTGGAAGTCATAAAACAATAAACACTTACACGACAATATAAAAAACTTCTAGCTCTAGACATTGTATCTATTACTGTACTGAAACTAAAAGATAACATCCCTTTACTACGTGGCCATAAAGTAATTTCAATTTTAGCTATTCCTGTGAAGTTAACTTATTGTGTTTCAGTTTCCATTGTTAAAATATATAAATCTGTACAGTTACAATAGTGCAGGTACATTCCTGTTCTATTCCAGTAAGGAATGCTGTGGTTACAGTTTAGCTCAGTACTTTACAAAATACCTCTTCTGTACCAGCAGTTTGATATACACATAGCATACAGTTGTAATACAGTTGTAACACAAACATATGCATCATGTTGATATTCAGAAATGACATATAACTATTTACAAAATTCCAGATAGCTGGGCTGGCAGTATCTCCTTTTGTGACATATACATATACAGATTCCCTTTAAATCCTTGAATTACCATAACATTGACATGCATAACAGCAAGACGACTTCAGCGGCAATTTAAATGAACAAACTCCCAGAACGGCATATCTCTCCTCCAGGAAACTAACCATTTGGCCACCATGGTGATCTTTGCCCTTTTCTCACCATAGTGCAACCTCAGAGTCAGTATATTTAGTTGGGTGTGTGTGAGGGGTTGTGGTGGAGTGAGGCTCCCCTCCCCACTTTGGTGGGTTTAATTTGCTTTGTTTTTGTTTCAGTTATTGGTGGCCATGTGGTTAGTTTCCTGGAGGCAAAATGCATTGTTCAGGAAGTTCATTCTTTTAAATTTTCACAGAAGTTGTCATGCTGTTAATGCGAGTCCAAACATGATCTCAATAGTAATATTTCACTGAAAGTGATAAATTATTTAATTCACTATAGTTAATATATTCTTATAGAAGTGCAATATTTTTCTCTTAAAAGTACAATTGCAATAATTCCTCATGTGCAATATAAACAAACTACCTTTTCTTCTCTTTTTGTGTACAGTACTATTTGTTCATATGTTTAGGTTTATATGTATGAGTAGTTTTACCTGACTAGAAATAGGTTATAGGAAGTATTTTTCTATGTACATTAGTCATTAGAATAGTTGTGTATACATAATGTCTTATTCTCTTTACACTTGATTTGCCTGTGAGCTCTGGTGATGAGCTGATACCCGAAATTTCATTTAGGTTGCACTTGTGTTTCCTAAATGATAATAAAGCTATCTTTGAATCTTTGAGTCAACATTTTAGTAATTTGTTGCTTTGACATAGATCCATATATACATACAGGTATAGGTCGTGTATTTGAATAATTTAAAATGGTCACAACAAAAAAGAAAACATTTTTTTTTCCAAGGGGGAAAGGGGAAATTCTCCAGTCCCTACTGCACCACAGTCTCACTTAGAGAAAGCCAATACGTGCAATCAGCCACTTTTCATCCACACATACAGGCTGTTTTTCTGTTCAACAAAGGAAACATTTGACCACAGGTATGTATTTTAAATATATACCTTTAATGTATAATATATGTGTGTGTATTTTTGCATATGTATGTCTGTGTGTGTGTGTGTGTGTGTGTGTGTGTGTGTGTGTGTGTGTGTGTGTGTATATATATATACATATATATATATATATATATATATATACACACACATGCACACACATGTAGAGGTAGACACATATATATGTTCACACACACACACACACACACACACACACACACACACACACACACACACACACACACACACACACACACACACACACACATATATATATAATATCGCATTTATCCCACTGTAGTCTGCTTTATGACTGAAAAGGGTTTGCATGATCAGTTGAGTTAACTGGTAAACTAGGCAGTTAAAAATTTAACTCCCCTTAGCATGTTCTTTATCCAATTCCTAGTCCATCTTAAAAGTAACCAGGATTTATATGGCAAGTTATAATATGCATGTTAGGAACAGCTGTAAGGCTAGTGTGCTGGCTGACTGGTCTAGAGGTTCTGGTCCTGATTGTGACACCAGGTGGTTTCCAGTCTGGAAACAAGCAAAGGTTTCAGAAGTGCTGGCCAGTGCAGAAGAAATGAAATCTGATTAATATAGCTCCTTCCAATCGGTGAAGGTGGCAATGGGGGGATTCAGAGACTCTGTTAACAATCCTGGTTGAAGCTAGTAAATTGCAACAGGATGTTAATGAGCAAGGAAAAGCCTTGCACTTAGTCACATGTGGTGTATGGGAGGAATGTGAAAACTTAGAGCAAGTTCTTTTTATCTTTCTAGCTTCAAAAGTGCACTACATAGTCACTTATCTTCCATGTGGTTCAGATCTGTAACTGCTCAATTCCTTCCTCAGCCATTACCTAAACTCAGTCCTTCCAGCTCACATACTCACAATTTCCCTTCTTACTCATACTCCCAGATGAACATCCTATCTAACTACTCTCATCTTTCAACTCCCTCATCCCTGCCTCACGCTTCACTCTCTAGTCTCCATTCTCCCGCTACTTCACCAAACTACCTTCCTCCTCCCTCCCCCTCCTTTTTCTTGCCATCTCTCCCTCTCCCTTTACAATTCCAAATGTCCCTCTCCTGCACTGTGACTGATCTGTAACTCTTTACTAAACTCACACACTTCTTACCGATATTCCTTACCTCTCTGCCATCGCAAACCCTTTGCTCTGTACATTTGCTTTAACCTTTACTTCCCTAATCCCATTTCTTGACCAAATAAAGACTCAATTGATGCACTCCTTTACCTTTGGGTATAATAGCTTGTTAATCTCTACTGCCAATCATCACTGTATTATGCTTTGTACGATGCAGAGTTATTCGATTTCTTTACTGAATCTTAATTTATAATATAAACGTTATCTTTGTTTTTCCAGTAAGTTTTTGTATATTCTGTAATTTTAATCACCTCTATATCCAAAAATACTTCTTTGTAAAACATGTTTTAACTTTTGTTTAGATTTGCTTAGTTTTGTTTTCTATGTAAATTACTGGAGCTTTTCTCCCCAAGCCGACACTGAAATGGGCTAGCCTGGCCCAGTGGACTTTCCCTGTAAACAAATGTCAATAAATAAATCAATAAATCTTACACTCCCATTTAACCTTGAAAGTGTAGAGTAACCCTTTCTGCACTCTCTTGAAGCAGGACAATGGGTACATATAGTTGGCTGTGATGCCACATGCCTTGGACATGTTGGGGGCTGTCTGATAGTGCAAGACACGATTAGAAAGATAACTGATTATGGATAACTGACTGAATCTGAATACCATTGAAAGGGCCTGATTGGGAAGGATAAAGTATACCATGTTTACATGTACTCTACAAGGCTGGCACCATTAACTGGAATAAATTATCCTATGAACAAAACCAGACTGCAGTTCTGAACTTATTTCAGCCAATGTTTCCTCAATATTAATTTGTGAGTGACTATCTGGCCTTGTCATAATTAGGATTATTCACTGAATTTCATTGACCATTTATTCAGCACTACACTGATCCAGCTTCCAGTTTCAGCACAGTTCACTGTATCATATTTATTATGGAAATGGGTAGATCGATGTGGGTCTATTTAAACTACCCTTACTTTCTTCCCCACTTTACCTTCTTTGGCTATAGAAGAAGGGTGCCTGTCCTGTAAAAAGCCTCTCCTCTCCCACTCCCCCCTCCCCCTCATCTCTTTACCTGTTCCCTCAGAGCCCAGGTTATGCTCCAAAGGTAAACAGCAGCTGAGTCAGTGCAGTCTCACTGTGTGTGTCTCTGAATCTGAGTGGGTATGAAGTATGTAAGGAGTAGGAGAGCAACAGGTGAAATAAAATGATGTTCAGGTACTGGCGTAAAATTTGCTTGGTTAGAAAGTGGTCAAGAAGTATTTTCTAAAAAGGCAAAAGGAAGAATTTTTGCATTTGTGTGTTGTATGGCGAATTGATTCATGCAGCAGGAACAGACTTGGATGAAGGCTTTTAAGCAGTTGAGAAATCATGAATGATATACATAGTCAGAAAATGAACAAGTGTATAAGTGGAGTTGACAAACAGCTGCACTATTTAGAATGCATATATTATGTTCAAAGTGGTGCTGGTTTTGACATCTGTGCAACTCACAGTGATCCAGTCACATCAACTGTGCAGGGATTAAACTGCATGAGTCAAAAAGTATGCAGGAAAAGCCTTGCACAGATAAGCCTGATGTGCACTCATGAGAATGTCAATGGTAACTTTTGTAATTTAACTAGATATGCAGAGAAGCAAGCCATTGCTCTAATATTATGAAACTTCATTGTGAGATGTTACAGGTACCTTGACGCAAAGATGTTGGTATGCAGATACAGGTAGAAAAGAGAAATCACTGGAACCAAGGCAGGTAAGGCACACAACACTTGATTTTATGTAAAATACTGGCATACTTCAAGATATCCCAGAGCTAAGTAATTTTGTCACCCATCAACCTAGGTTTTCACATAACAGAACACCAACTTGAAACATGTGTTGTGTTATAAAGAGCAACCTAACTTCTGGATTCTAGTAATTCTACTAAAGAGGCACATATAAATGTGGTAATTGTGTTTTTTTGTAAACACACAGAGATTTGTAAATCTTTTTTTCATCTTGTAACTGGTAAAGTGGTTTAAGTTAAAGCATATGGGAACTGTAATACCAGGAATCTAGCATATCTAGCTAAATGTGACCAGTATAACTGTTATGTACGTAAAACTAACCAGAGGTTAAAAGATTGTATATCTAGCTACATTTCAGAAATAAATTGAGCTATAACTACTAATGCTCTTTTTAAACATATACTTGAGCAAGGAATGCAGCATACTTTTAAATTTAGGATCTTAAAAGTGTTGTTTGAGAAAATGATAAGTGGAAACATTGTACACAGAACTGAGAAAGCAGAATTTAAGTGGATATTACACTTGAAGGCTCATATTTCACCAGGTCTGAATGGTGCTGTCCCTTTAAAACCTGTATTGAGAGAGAAACAGAATTGTGTTTGAATTTGTTTTTGTCATGTGATTTTTAAACTGCTATTTAAATCTACTTGTTTGTTCTTATATTAGTTCATACGCTTGAGGAAGCCTACTGGGTGAAAGTTTTTAAACTTGCATGTTTTTATTATTTTCCATAAAATTAAGTGTTGTGTGTCTGCCTGCCTTGGTTCCAGCGATTTTTCTTTTCTAAATATATTTGTCTTTGAAGTTCACTGGTTTTACTGATGGTTCATCTGTTTGTTTCTTCTGGTATGCAGATGCATCTAGTGTACCAGGAGACATAATATGAAGGTATCCATTGAGGGACATTGTGTTCTAAATTTCATGGGTGGAAGGGGGCTGGACATAAAAATAGGAAAAGGGGAGGAGAGAAGACAAATAGGACACAGGATAACATAAACAAATGACTAGGAGGAGCAGGTGGGAGATAATGGTAGATTTTTTTTTTTGGTGCATAGGCGGTCTACTCCACAGAATTTAATATGTTAACGCTTTTGTCTACTTAACTAAATGAACTTCTTCAGACAAATAGCTCACTAATACAAATTTAAATAACTTAAACTGATAACATCACAGGCATCTCATTAAAGCTATATCCAATTATAAACAATTTCCCCAATAAAAACATTTATATACATATAAAACGACATAAATGTATGTATATAACTATATTTCCTATAAGTAATGAGTTCAAATACTCATTAAATAACTGGACAAACAATACTATCACCTTTTCAAAGCTTTCAACTTCAAAATGCATTTTAAATAACAGTAATCATTTAAACCGGAAGCATTATTAGAATGTGACAAGAACAATGCACTACCAGAGCATGTGAGTGCTGTGCCACAGCCACAGGATTATTAACAGAAGTAATGGCATGAGCTGCTTTTTGAAGTGTAATCCCAACGGTATGCCCACAGACTCCCTTTATCTCTACAGCAGCCCATCTGTCAGAAACCCCATAGATGCCATCAGCCTTGCTAGCTATATCATTGAACTTGTGCAGTGGTCTATGGTGGTCTCACAAATGCCTGTTATGGATCACCAATGACATGAAAAGAGGTAATAGATAGAGCACAACTATAGATGTGCATCCTGCAGCAAGCATAAGTATGCAGAGGGACACATCATCCATTGCCAAAAATTCAACCCAAACCACACTCCCAATAACTCACCCCTTGAAACTGCAATATAGTTCAACTCTTATTTTATAGATAGTATAGCATCACTAACCAAAGATTCCTCAATATCTAATCCCAGCCCTGCCCACCAGCCACATATCACCACATCCATTTTTACCTTCAAACCTGTGCCCAAATCCTATGTAAAACTATTCTTAAACAAAGTTAAACTCTGCTGTTTTTCAGCTGATGACCTACCAAGCGAGTACCTAAAAATAGCAGCCATCGTGTCTTAATCTTTATAAATAGGTCATTATAGGAATACCACATCCCCTCTCTCTGGAAAAAAGTGACCCATTGTCCCTCCTCACAAAGTAAGAAATTCAACAAATATTGATAACTTTACACCTATACCAGTCTTATCTCCCCTTGCCAAAATTCTTGAAAAATGTATTCAAAAACAATTGGTAGACTATGTCCTGCAGGAAGAACTCCTATCTCCTACACAACATGGATTCCATCCTTCCCATACTACTAGCACTGCCCTTCTAACCTATATAGATACTGTCGATAAAGCTAGAGAGAATGGCAAACTAATCTCATCCTTATTTTTAGACTTGTTTAAAACCTTCATCGCAGTTTATCACAGCAAACTTCTGCTTCAAATGTCCTGATTAGGTCTCTTTAAGGCCAGCCTTCTATGGTTTCAAAAGCTACTTGCCCAATAGGTATCAATCAGTAAAATGGCACTACATGGTCTCTCCTTACCTCCCAGTCACCACTGGTGTAAAGGCTCTATCCTTGGTCCCCTCCTCTTTAACTTTTTCACCAACAGCCTCTATACTTCCACACAACAGGGAACCCTATTACAATGCACAGATGATTCCACTCTCATTTGCACATCTGACAAATAGAGTACACCTCAAAAAATACTCCAGAAGCTTTAACAGCCAGTGAAACATGGCTTTGTAACTCACAATTCACGCTAAACCCCAAAAAGTCCAAACTACTTCTTTTTCCCCAAATCCCTCCCTCATGAAAAAAAAACAAAATTTAAAGACCTCTCTCTTGATAATGCAACCAGTCTCGTACCAAATTAGCAGGGATGATAGTGGATAGTAGATGATAATCTTATATTCCACTTGCATATACAAAACACATAAGGAAAAATTAATCAACAACTAAGGATGCTCTACCGAGCCAAAAACATTCTCACTGACTCAACTAAAACTACACTTACCACTACTTATGTCCTTCCCACAGTTCTTTATGGCACTGCCAGCCTTACTAATCTCTATCATAAAAATTAAACTTGAACAATGATATAACAAAGCTGCTAAATTTGCAGCAAATATCCCTTTCTGAACCCACCACTGTATAGCACTGAAATGCCTAAATTAGTTATAACTGCCACATCAACTAACATATACACAGCTTCTTAACATCTATAAAATTACTCAACATCCATCTGCCTATCCAGCACTCAAAAGAAATCCCAATCCCTTAGAGCTACACGCTCCAGGGATCTAAACCTTGTCATCACAATAAACAAAACATGCTGGAGGGATAGGTTCCTGACCCAGAAACTCCCCAGACTCTGGAATAAATTGCCCATACATGTCAAGCAGAGTGCCTCTTTGGACCTCTTCAAGAGGAACCTTGACGATTGGATGGGAGAAAGGAAATTCACCCCAGGGATCACGTCAGTCGCCCTGCTAGACAGGGGTCCAGGAAAGTAAATAATGTGGGAAGAAATAGCCAGGGAATTGTTATGGCTAGACTTGTACAGGCCCTAGGGCTGATAGCCTAGTACCAGCCTATGAACCTATGAACCTATTCTTCACAAATATGTTCCCAGTTGGTCATTGAGATCCAATGACCAAAAACTCATGAATGTCTACAAACATAGCAAATCTGCTGGGCAGTGTCTGTACTAATACAAGGTTGCTAAGGCTAGGAACTCTTTATCTGTATCCATCAGGTCAATACCCTCCCTCTGATCTTTCAAAACCACTCTGAGAAACTTCAAGCTAAAATCTGTCCACGTTCTTCCTTAAAACTGGGATAGATTATATCCCAAGGGAGGTAAAGCACACAACACTTGATTTTATGTAAAATACTGGCATACTTCAAGATGTCCCAGAGCTAAGTAATTTTGTCACCCATCACCCTAGGTTTTCACATAACAGAACACCAACTTGAAACATATGTTGTGCTATAAAGAGCAACCTAACTTCTGGATTCCAGTAATTCTACTAGAGGCACATATAAATGTGGTAATTGTGTTTTTTGTAAATACATAGAGACTAGTAAATCTTTTTCTCATCCTGTAACTAGTAAAGTGGTTTAAGTTAAAGAATATGGGAAGTGTAATATCAGGAATCTAGTATATCTAGCTGAATGTGACCAGTGTAGCTGTTATATAGATAAAACTAACCAGAGGTTAAAAAATCGTTTATCTAGCCACATTTCAGAAATAAATTGAACTATAACTACTAATGCTCTTTTTCAACATATACTTGAGCAAGGAATGCAGCATTATTTTAAATTTAAGATCTTAAAAGTATTGTTTGAGAACATGAGAAGTGGAAACATTGTACACAGAACTGAGAAAGCAGAATTTAAGTGGATATTACACTTGATGGCTCATATTTCACCAGGTCTGAATGGTGCTGTCCCTTTAAAACCTGTAATGAGAGAGAAACAAAATTGTGTTTGAATTTGTTAATTGCATTTGTCATGTGATTTTAAACTGTTTAAATCTACTTTGTTCTTATATTAGTTCATACGCTTGAGGAAGCCCTCTGGGTGAAAGTTTTTAAACTTGTGTGTTTTTATTATTTTCCATAAAATTAAGTGTTGTGTGTCTACCTGCCTTAGTTCCAGCAATTTTTCTTTTCTAAATATATTTGTCTTTGAAGTTCACTGGTTTTACAGATGGTTCATCTGTTTGTTTCTTCTGGTATGCAGATACATCTAGTGTACCAGGAGACATAATATGGAGGTATCCATTGATGGACACTGTGTTCTAAATTTCATGGGTGGAAGGGTCTGGACAGAAAAATAGGAAAAGGGAAGGAGAGGAGACGAATGGGACACAGGATAACATAAACAAATGAACAGGAGGAGCAGGTGGGAGATAATGGTAGATTTTATTTGGTGCCTAGGCGTTCCACTCCACAGAATTTAATATGTTAGCGCTTTCATCCACTTAAATAAATGAACTTCTTCAGACAAATAACAGCTCACTAATACAAATTTAAATAACTAATTAAACTGATGACATCACAAGCATTTCATTCTCATTAAAGCTATATTCAATTATAAACAATTTCCCCAATATAAAAACATTTATATACATATAAAACTACATAAATGTATGCATATAACTATATTTCCTATAAGTAACAAGTTAAAATACTCATTAAATAACTGGACAAACAATACTATCACCTTTTCAAAGCTTTCAACTTCGAAACACATTTTAAATAACAGTAATCATTTAAACCGGAAGCATTATTAGAACGTGACAAGAACAATGCACTACCAGAGCATGTGAGTGCTGTGCCACAGCCACAGGATTATTAACAGAAGTAATGGCATGAGCTGCTTTTTGAAGTGTAATCCCAACGGTATGCCCACAGACTCCCTTTATCTCTACAGCAGCCCGCATGTCAGAAACCCCATAAATGCCATCAGCCTTGCTAGCTATATCATTGAACTTGTGCAGTGGTCTATGGTGGTCTCACAAATGTCTGTTATGGATCACCAATGACATAAAAAGAGGTAATAGATAAAGCACAACTATAGATGTGCATCCTGCAGCAAGCATAAGTATGCAGAGGGACACATCACCCATTGCCAAAAATTCAACCCAAGGAGGAAATTCAACAAATATTGATAACTTTACACCTATACCAATCTTATCTCCCCTTGCCAAAATTCTTGAAAGATATATTCAAAAACAATTGGTAGACTATGTTCTGCAGGAAGAACTCCTATCTTTTACACAACATGGATTCCATCCTTCCCATACTACCAGCACTGCCCTTCTAACCTATATAGATACTGTCAATAAAGCTAGAGAGAATGGCAAACTAATCTCATCCTTATTTCTAGATTTGTCTAAAGCCTTCAAAGCAGTTTGTCACAACAAACTTCTACTTCAAATGTCCTCACTAGGCCTCTTTCAGGCCACCCTTCTATTGATTCAAAAGCTACCTGCTCAGTAGGTTTCAGTCAGTAAAATGGCACTCCATGCTCTCTCCTTACCTACCAGTCAGCACTGGTGTACCAGAAAGCTCTATCCTTGGTCCCCTCCTCTTTAACTTTTTCACCAACAGCCTTTATACTTCCACACAACAGGACACCATAATACAATGCACACATCATTCCACTCTCATTTGCACATCTGACAATAGAGTACATCTCAAAAACTACTTCAGAAGCTTTAACAGCCACTGAAACATGGCTTTGTAACTCACAACTCACGCTAAACCCAAAAAAGTTCAAACTACTGCTTTTCCCCCAAATCTCTCCCTCATGAAAAAAAAAAAAATTTAAAGACCTCTCTCTTGATAATGCAACCATTCTTGTAGCAAATGACTAGGGGTGATAGTGGACAGTAGATAATAAACTTACATTCCATCTGCATATACAAAGTTGCGTAAGGAAAAATTCATCAAAAACTAAGGATGGTTTACAGAGCCAAAAACATTCTCACTGGCTCAACTAAAACTACACTTACCACTACCTATGTCCTTCCCACACTTCTTTATGGCGCTACAAGCCTTACTAATCTCCAGACATCACAAAAATTAAAACTTGAGCAATGATGTAACAAAGCTGCTAAATTTGCAGCAAATGTCCCTTTCAGAACCCACCACTGTATATTACTAAAATGCCTAAATTAGTTATAACTGCCTCATCAACTAACATATACACAGCTTCTTACCAACTATAAAACTATCCAACACCCATCTGCCTGTCCAGCACTAAAAAAAAAACATTCTACACAAATATGTTCCCAGTCGGTCATTGAGATCCAGTGACCAAAAACTCATGAATGTCTACAAATATAGCAAATCTGCTGGGCAGTGTCTGTATTCATACAAGGTTGCTAAGGCCAGGAACCCATTACCTGTATCCATCTGGTCAATACCCTCTCTCTAATCTTTAAAAACCACTCTGAAAAACTTTCTAGCAAAAATCTGGCCACATTCTTCCTTAAAACTGGGATAGATTATATCCCAAAATGTGAACAAGTACATTTTCATTCCTTATACCTCCTTACTCTCCCTTCTTCTCTTACTTCTATCAAATTCTTTTCCTGACTTTCTCTCTAAATATTTCATAAGCCTGTTTTTCCCCTCACTTCATATTGCAATTCCTGTTTGTATTAGACTAACTTACCTTTTAATTTCTCTAGAAACTGTCTAAAACTTCTCTAAATATTAGATGATTGTCATATACCTTGTATCAATTCTTAACCAATGTTTTTATATGATGTCTAAAGCGTTATAATTATTTCAACTGCAAATGTTTTTGTTTTATTTTTTAAGATTGTAAAATTATTGTTCTTAAAATGTTTTGTAATAATTTGGAGCTTTTCTCCCCAGGCCATCACTTAAAATGGGCTTCTACCCAGTTGGACTTTCGCATTAATCAATTTTCAATAAACAAAAATAATAAACATCAGAAACAATATGGAGTATAGTAATGCCCACATTGAAAAAATATATTAACATTTAAATATAATATACTCTGGATGTGTCCTATGAACATCTGCTTCCCACTGGGCAAGGTTCTGCCGCCACCTCTTCTTCAGGTCATCAGAACTGTGGAAGCATTGCCTTCCTGACTTGGTGATGATAGTTGCTTGGCTCAGGTCATCTGCCATGTCAGTCCACACATCTGTTTTTGTATGGGTCACTCTCTGCACTTGCTAGTCTCTTCCTATACCTTGTTGTGCAGATGGATGGGAATATTTTGATCTCTTTCTGGTACAAGCTGAGCACCCTGCAACCTTGCAGTCCACAGTCCTGTATGAATCAAACACAAGTGCACGTTCATGGTAGATGATGACCATTCATACAATTCTGAATTTGTCTATGATGTTACCGAGCTGCTCGCATGTGGGCACTATTGTATTTTTTTTTGCCAGAAAGCTTCATTTGACTATGAATTTTTAAAACTGATCTAAATCAACTGAAACAGGAAACATGTATCTGCTGGTGTTTTACCACTTAATTCCTTTTGAAAGACAAAGGAAAAGTGACAAATGTAGTGAAGGGTGAATTGCAGTAGGTAAAGTAGAGCATTTTCAAAACATTTCCTGAAATAGATGGGGAGAATATGATAGAAAGTGCATCCAAATTACTGGTAAGATGTGTGTTGTTAGTACTATTTCCATCTGCCATTTATTCATAAATGTGAACCTATAAAAATAAGGATATTTAAATTATATAGTCTAAATAGCATGGTTTTGTTTGACAGTGTCCTGGGCAACTGGCAATAATAATGCACAGTATCACTGCACTCTGACATGATTGTCTCTAATGACACACACACACACACACACACACACACACACACACACACACACACACACACACACACACACACACACACACAAAATCCTTGCAGGCTGCCCCCCACACCAAACATAACACAGTCTAGTGACAGATAACTAGGCACTTCTGAAGAACTGTAGTGTAAATGAATATAGCACACTGTATTCTTCAGACAGATACACACACACACGCGCACACACACACACACACACACACACACACACACACACACACACACACACACACACACACACACACACACACACACAATCCTTGCAGGCTGACCCCCACACCAAACATAACACAGTCTAGTGACAAATACTAGGCACTTCTGAAGAACTGTAGTGTAAATGAATATGGCACACTGTATTCTTCAGACAAAGATGCACACACACACATCACTGTCAATATGCAAAGTTGGACAGAGTTCCACAGTACTGCTAGACACATTCAGGCAGGGTGAGGTATAGATTATATTCCCCTTGATATAGGGAAGTCCCGCAATAGTAATGGCCACTTTCTTACCCATAGAGTCAATGTGTCATAGCAACAGGGAAGAAGACACAGTCATGATAACTTCACACACAAAGAAAAATAAATCCCAATGAAAACACTTAAAACCTATGGCCAATTCCTTTTTGCTAAAGGGGATCCTAGATAGACAGAGCATAGTAAAGTAGTGAACTAAGTGCTGGCAAACATTAATACAATTAGAGGAGGGAATTGAACATTGGCAAACTATGTGTTGAGTGCAAACAACATGGTCTTCAATGCCAGGAACAGAGCCTGACAAAATGACATTGATTGTAATGCCCCTGGCAGACATCCTTTTCCAGAGCAAAGCCTTATACCCGATGAGAAATGTTTAATATCCAATTATAGTGATAATTTTAATGGTGATGAAAATTGCAGAGATAAAATTCAAGGTGGTGTGGATAATGACAATTTGGGCCACCAACCGTTGTCCATAGGTGGTAGAGTAGGTCTGTATGTTCAATTTGCAGGGGGACATTGGGACAGATACCCAGTTTTTATTCAGATAACAGTTGACTTTCCAACAGGAACATCAGGATTACTAATACTGAACATAATTTTTCTTTGGTTTACCAGAACTGCTTAGTGTACAAGTCGTGATGCCCACTATTGCTACCAGTATGTGATGACCACCAATATGTGTCATCCCTATGCTAAGCAAGTAATCAAGGAGCCTGAATTCTCACCACTGACACTGGAGAGGAATGTGCACTTGGAATACAAATGTATACTCTCAATATTTCCAGATGCATACTTCTCTGCATCAAGTACAATTTCCCTTAAGAGTACACAGGGAACAAACTCAGCCCGGGGTCTGGATGTCTCTATATCTGTCTCCCTCCAGATCCCCAGTAAGACTCCACACTGCTACAGCTGTAGGGTTAGGTCCTCAGCCAAGTGTCCAAGCCAAGTCCTCCAGCACCCACTATGTAAACCCAGTGCTTCATGTCCCTACCCCAAGTAGCTGACACACACACACTCTTTAAGATTTAATTTTCACACACACACACACACACACACACACACACACACACACACACACACACACACACACACACACACACACACACACACACACACACTCTCACCCCTTGGAAAGGCTGGCACAGATTACCCGCTCTACCAACTTTGCCCAGACTATAAGGTAGATTCACTGCCACCAGTCAGTACTATAAGGTTCTTAACAAAGGGTGTCCAACTATACTGTGTAATATTAATAGTAATACAAATGCTAGTAGTTCAACAAAATTGCTAGGCCTCCTGGAGTGGCCCACACAGTGTCACCAAATAAATATAAGCACTTTCCAAGGTTAGATACTTTCTACAAGGACCAGCCACCATAAAAGTTTTAAATATATGAAATGATATAAGTAAATAAATATATAGTCACAGTAAACCACAGAGTTGAGATCACAGGAAATACTGAACAGAACATTCATGGACAGACTCAGACAAATAAGAAAAACAATATCTAAACTAAGCTTCACTATATTCCTGACTAAATCTAAAATAATTACTGTTACCTAGCTAAGTTACTTACTACCACAAGGCAAAATGCTGTGGGTGAGAGTCTTTCTATTCAGGCTTCCCAAACAGAATACTCAATACTCTATTTCTCTCTGTAATATCTAAAATATAATTTCCAAGAGGGCTGGCAGAATGACCTCCTCTGGCCACCTGACTCTAGGTTCTCACAGTATTCCCTTTGAAGCTGAGACAGGAAGTTAGCACAGATGGTCACAATACACATTCAGATGTTTATTATTATTTATTTTACATTTGTTTACCGGGAAAGTCCAACTGGACACATGTCCATTTTCAGCGGAGGCCTGGGGAGAAAAGCTCCACAGTTACGACAGTAATACATGTGACATTTACACAGCATAGATATTAATACAGGAATAGTACCTTTGCACAAGAAAACTGTGATTTCATATGTAGAGCCTAGGGCCTCATCCTCTCTTCACTGAGATAATGGACAAAGGCTCTTCCCTATACCCATCATCTCTGGGCCTACTCAGCACTGTGGGTACCTTTTTAACCGTTTAACAGCTCATTTACATTTCCCTTATGTTTCTTAGATAACCTTTTCTGTACTAGTATCCTGTATTAAAACATATACATTTAATTCAGCTACCATAATACATGTATATTTCTCTTCATTTCAGCAGAATGTACTGTTGATACATTTCAACACAAGCAAAGCTCACACATTTTCAGCACAAGCATCTGTACAAAATCAGTTTGCTATACAAATGACATACAGTTCTAATACATTTGTAACACAAGCATCTTGCATAAATCTGTTTGATATTCAAAGGACATATTCTTTACAAAACTCCATCTGGCTATGCTGGCACTTGCCCATATCATTACACAAGTATATACATATGCATGGGTAGTGTAGCACACTATAGTAAATGGTCTATTTGTTCACAGGTCTGCCAATGACTGCACCAGCAGTGGTAGAGTGTGGGGGAGGATAACAGGCTGATGTTGATAGCCGTGTGACAAGTCAGTGATAATGTCTTTGATCTCAATTCCATGATATAGCCTGAGGACAGTGCCACATGGTGCAAATTGTACTGGCAGGGACTAAACTCCCACAGCAGGTTAATGACTCCTAAAGGGCCAATGCTGTGTCATAGGTCGTTCACCATAAGGACAAGAATGTATCAGATGAACTGGAATTATCATAAAGATCTAGCCCTTTCACATATTCAGACAGTTTTGGACAGAAGTGTAGCTACCTCAACCAGCACCTTACCCCCTCAGCTCTTACTAAGAAACTAGCTTATTATAGTTACAGTCAAAACCCCTTCCATGGAAGAGCAAAAAGGACAAAAAAAAGCACACTTTACTGTAATAATCCAATGGCTGAATTGTAGCCATAGACTTTTACAATTTGACCCACTCCCCGCAACAGCTCTTCCAAAAAAACAAACAAAAAATACTTTACTGAAATAAGCCAGTGGCTACAATCAGATCACCCTCCCAAAAAAAACATGTTAACCGTAATAAGCCTATGTGGCTTAATACAGTCAGATCTATCCCACATCTCTTCCATTGAAAAAAAATAGCTGTTCCTTCTACTGGAACACCTATCAGATGACCAGATGCATGACATGTCTTCCCCTGCCCCAGAAATGTAGGTCCCTTTTCTTTGCCATGCCTCTGACCATCCTTGTGCATGTTTTTATTGAAAAACAAATTACTTCTTTTAAACTGTAGCAAATTGCCTGCTACAAATGTAGCAAACCATTTTTATAGTTTATACCCTGCCTGCCCAGAGTGCTACAGTGCTCAGGTTTTTATTAAAATCTTTTTTTTAGTTTTAAACTGTAGCAATGTAGCAAACTGCTAGCAATTGCTATAGGTTAGAGGTCTATGTTTAGCACTGAATGACATTTGCATCGAACGGCTAAACATTGTACCCTATCTGTCGAACGTTCATTCAGTGAACATTTATTTTTTTGACAGGGAAAGTAACTAGTTAGCCAACACTTCCTGTCAAACACACCACAGTGTTTCAAACCTACCCAGGTGAGGGGCTTCACCCCCCACAACTATATATACCAACTCCAAGACCATGCTACAGTACTGAAAAAGGCAGATGGGGAAGTATTATCCAACTAATTACTTTCCTGTTATCAGAAATGAATATTCGCAGAATGAAAGTTTGCTGGATAGGATTTGATGTTTAGCTGCTTGATGCAAATGTCATTTGATGGTTTAACACAGACCCATAGTTTAGAACACACATGGAGCTCTACAACACTCAGGTTTGATCACAGATGCAACATCATCTGTGTGTTCAGGGCAATTGCCGCTCTCATCCCACCCTATCTACACCACTGGTGTTAGAGGTTTGAATACCTGCCATACAGCCCGTCCATAATGGTGCCTAATGAACTCAGCAGTTACAGATGGCTCCTGAGGCTTGCAAGGCATTACCTGCACAACAGTAAATATGCTGGAACATTGTCCAGGTACAGGCAACTTCTACCGGAAGTCAGGCTGTGATGGTAAAATTGTTGTAAAGTATACATGAGAATATGTCATGGCAGTTTCACCAATACATGTAAATGGTGAAGGCCAGGATGCCTATTTAGCATGGTTGCTCTCACAAAATCCATGTCAGTCTCTGTCTGTGCACTTGTGAGGACTTACTAGATGCACATGGCAGACATAGCTAAGTGAGGGAGCATTCAAATCCTCATGCATGGTGGGCTTGTTGGATGTGCAGCATGGGTGATCCAGTCAATGGCAACACTCCTGGATGTGGAAATGGCCACTAGTCAGTGTGTTGGACATTATAGGACCTCCACATTATGTGGGAAAATCTCACAGTCCAGGTCCTGCTCACTCAGTACCAGCCAGCCACTGTTAAATGTCTCATCAATGTTATGCAGGTTACACCACTACAGTAACACAATGCCAGGCTCTCATGACAACAATTATTCCCTTTCCTGCAGAGGCTTTCCAATCCTTTCATTAACAGACATTGTGTATGACTTGGTCCAGATGTGTGCTGCATTGCTCATGTTCTACATCCTCCAACATGCACCCCCGTCAGGGGCACCAGTAACAATGTAGGATGCTTACAGAGATTTAAAACAATAAAAAGACCTTCTGCTGAACTATGGACGATGGAAAAAAATAGTAAAAATTCTACTTGCTTATGAGAATAAATCTGCACACACCTGAACAGGAGTAAAGTTAAATCCCTTTACTTACTCAGGTAGGATCACAAAACATAAACAAAGTAACTCATCTTCACATGCATAGCATCATGAGGGTACTTCTGCATGAAAAGTTAAGGACATGTTGTCAAACATGCACTGTTTCACAATGTCACCCTACCATTCAGCACCTCCTCCTGCTAGTGTGCCTAGCACTGTGTGTCTCTGTCCAAGGAGCACTGTAAAAATGATGGTGGTCATTATCTTATCAGCTATACATTTCTGTATATTGTGGGGGTGGAGGTGGTGGTGTCTGATGTACATTGTGAGTCAACCGTGCATTGAACAGCAGAGTCCTACCTCAGCACCAATAGTCTCAATCTCTTAGTGCAAGGGGTGTTATGTATGTATTGCAGGTGTATATGTAAACTGTTGCTACTGTAACGGGGGTTGTCTTAACAGACATGCTGTGTGTGGGAAGTCACGTCTGCTTTTGACATGTATGTCATCGGTTACTGACAGACATCCTAAGGACATCATAGTACAGTACCACTGATAGCACAGTAATGATCCTGTGGACTACAACAGAGATATGACCAATAGATATAACCCATACATATAACCCATATGTCACAAGATGGGTTGCAAACTGGCTCAAGGACAGAACCCACAGGGTCAGAGTTGCTGGAGCTATGTCAGACTCTAAGCCAGTCACAAGTGGTGTCCCACAGGGCTCAGTCCTGGGACCCCTCTTGTTCGGCATTTATTTTTCCGAGGTACAGGCAAACATAGGAGGATTGTGGCTGACAAAGTTCGCAGATGACTGCAAACTGGGCGCCATAATTGATACTCCAGCGGACACAAACATCCTTCAGAGAGGCCTCATAGAAATGGATAATTGGTGCCAGAGCCATGGCCTTAAGCTGAACGCCAAAAAATGTATAGTCATACCCTTTGGGAAAAACAAGATACCGACAAATTACCACATAGGCAGTAATCCATTGGCACGGAAGAGGTAATCAGGGACCTAGGGACCCAGGTTGACAGTAACCTCTCATTTGACACTCACATTGCCAAAGTGGTTAGGAAGACCTTCTATATGCCCACCTTATCATGAAGGGTTTCACATCTAGATCAAGAGAGGTCATTGTGCCCTGTACTCTTCTCTTATCAGGCCAATGATTGAGTACAATGCCCCATTTGGGATGTATCTCACCCGACACCTGCAGCAGTTGGAAAGACCCCAAAAGTTCCTCACCAAGAGGATAAAGGGTCTTAAACATATGTCATATGCTGCCCGACTGAAAAACTCCAGCTCTATTCAGTCTCATACCACCTACTCAGAGGTGATCTGTGCCTGACGTACAAGGCCATGTCCAATCCTGAATTAATGGACATGCTCCACCTCAGAAAATCCAAATCCATCAGAGCCACGAGAACAAGTGACTTAAACCTCAACACAGAAATAAATAGAACGTGCTGGAGGGACAGATTCATAACCCAGAGGGTCCCTACACTCTGGAACAGAATCCCAGTCCATGTTAGGCAGAGCCCCTCACTGACTCTATTCAAGAGAAATCTTGACGAGTGGATGGGAGATCGTAGGTTTACCCAGGGGGTCATCTCTGTGTCACTACTAGACAGAGGCATAGTAAACTAAAGCCTAAAAGGGCATAGTATTTTCATCCTAAGGGGTGGTGTAAGCCACATACAATCTGGCTAGGCTTATAAATGCCCTAGGGCAGATAGCCTAGTACGAACCTATGAACCTAAGATGTGGACAGTCTGGCACTCTGGTCAGTCCAGAGGTATAGACAGATCCCCCTCGTGCAAAACATGTGGACCAAGCCTGACAATCTGGATGTTAACAGCCATGTGCATGGGCATATCACATAAATACTGGACTACATATGCCCACACAGTTTATGCATTCACACACACCTGTCTGTCCTGACACATTAATAACTGGTGGTGCAGAGGTCACATGGCCATATACTACCCAGTAGTTAGTGACATACATCTGTTCAGAAATACATAACATTTATGGTGGCCTGCCAGCAGTATGTCTTACAAATATCTGGACACAACAGCACACAGGGTAATTACACTAAGCTGCTAGGCATGTAACAAAGCACTGTGCAGACTCCAGGCAGACTGCCACAGCACTGGACTACATTTTGTATGGGGGAATACACATGTACCTGCTAATACAGCAGGCTCTACAGGCATGTCACAGCACAGAGTAACAGACACCTGTGAGAACCACAACCAATGTGAACACAACCACAGCCACATATGACCTATAAGCCACAAGCTTACTATGCCACTATATGGACTGTCTGATAAATACCATCCTCATATGTGACACTCGTACACTAACCTTACATAAACTGGGTCATGACACAGTGTGGTCCAATGCCTGTCTGTGGTATGGGACACGTGTGTGTTTGGCCCAACAAACATGTGAGCCGATAGGGTACCATACACTGGAGCAACATGTAACAGCAGATAGAACAGGACCAAGAACAATGGCTTCTACCACAGTCTGTGCACAGGCCAAGGCACATATTCACAATACACATACTGTTGACCATCATCTTAAGTACACAAACCCTAGTACACAACCACAGAATGTCCAGGTTATGTCTTCAGAAATAACCCCTACTATATATAACATGTCTAGCAGTCTGATATCTGACTGACTTGTTATCAGGTATAGTGTCAATAAATAATGGTGTACAGAACATCTGCACCTCTTACTGCATGATATATGTAAAAAGGTTGACAGATTTGTGGCTGGAACCACAAACATTGGGCCAATATTGGCGTGTTGCTGTGATTCCCTCATGCATGTACTGTTGTAACAGGGTTTGTTGTGACATATGTCCTATGAGGGATATGAAATCATTAACTCTCATGGCTGTCACCATGTACTGACTGCAATCCTCAGACTATGCTTCTGCTGTTCTAAGATAGGTGATCTGTAACACAAGAAGCATAAGACTCCAAACACTGCCCTGTCTGCAGATAATCCTACAGGTGGGAGTTTCCACAAACACATAACACTGTCATGACAGGTATTAAATCATGTAGACCAGCCATATCCACACAAACTCTGTTAAACCAACATTACTCCAAATGCAGAAGAGCAGCACTTACATTCTGTAGTCATGTCTGTCACATCCCCCTCCTGTTGGCCTGTCTCCACAGTGTATGTTGTTAAAGGTAAATCCCAATACCTTATGTGATGCTGTTTGGCAAACACCAACATGAGGTCCTGCTCACAGCGAATGAAAATGCCCAACACCCACATGATGTTTCTAGATATTGGAGTGTGTTTCCATGCAATTGGCTATGGGAATGTTATGCAGTCAGCTAGAGGGGGACTGCAATTTGTGCAGAGGCCATCAAGTGATCATGAGCATCACTTACAAAACACAAGCTGCTGCCTAAGCAAAGCAGGTGTACTTCTCCACATCCACCAGAGAGGGAGTGAGAGAGACAGATAGAGACAAAATAAGACAGGGAGGGGGTAGGAGAGGAATACCTAAGCATGTTTGTGTCACACACTTACCAGTACAGGGTTTCAAACCCCTGACTGACTATATATTGCTATCACATGTCTATGCAGTTATTGCATGTGCCACAGAGCGTACATGCTGGGGAGCTGTCCAAAGGTATATCTGATGGTGAGTGACATCTGCAACAGTGATATAGGAGCGATAAGGTTGGTGTAGTACATGTGTCTGTCCACATGAACAGGTGTCACACTCTCTCAGGGACTCACATTAACACAGTTGGCAGAGTCAGGAATAGACTTCCTAACTAGCTAGTTTGCCACAATACAGTAATACTCAGGTATCACATGCACCACAGGGATTATCCGGATGATATATGGGAAGGATATGTGAAGGTGTCTGACATCAGATGGCATGCTTCAGTAGGCCAGTGGGAGGTGTAGTGAGTGTGAATGGGGTCAAAATCATTATACTCCACACACACAAACACAGGGTGCCAGTACTGACATGCATGGGTGCATTGCTTCAAAGGTCTGCTGTGGTTGACTGTGCCAGGAGCTGTACAAGGCTCGGTGAAGGGTATACCTTGGCATCAGGCCACATGACATTGGTCTGCAGTGTGGCTCAGGGGTGTAGTGTCTGGATTGGCCCACACAGGTGAGAATTGTATTCACCATCCAGTCATCTGGGTTACTATTATGGGTGGCCAGTGTTTTGCAATGCTTGCCATGTATGTGTTATACAGTCCATGACATGGATGGTGTCTGGCATGTACACATGTCCCATGCATGTTCTGTGACATGTGAAACTGTACCCTGGGGTATCTGGGCCATGTTGTGTACACAGATTGTTATCATCAGATGTGCCATTCCTGGCCTCATGTGGTAGGAACTGGCAATGGACACCAGTTTGATCCTGCACCCACATTGACAGCATGATACAGGTATTTCCTGGGTCAATGACATCTGTCCATACAGGGCATTTGTTTAAGGCATGGTATGTCATTTGTGGGTGACATTTGATGGCACTACAGTTGTTGCAGGCATACAGTGGGGAACATAGTGAAGGCACACTGTCAGCAATTATGTGCCTATTGTAGTGATGGAACAGGGTGCCATGCCCTCTGTAGTCTGCTGCAATCACACCATGGTTGCTATCTGTGGGCAATATGCAGGGAACTACCAGCAAAGCGGTTGTTGCCTAGCCAAGTGCGTTTGTGTATGAGACATGGGTTGAGAGTGTTCTCTGGGTAATACAAGGGTTGCCTAATTTATTCACCAGGCCTTTGTCACATGTAGTGGTATGGATTGTCAACCCCAGCTTCTCTGCTGTTTGACATCTGTTATCCTTGTAAGGTGGACATTGTGACATATAATAGGCCCACCATGTAAGAAATTTGCAAAACCGGCTCCACAATGAGTCCAGTTGATACACGCTCAGAGCAACCTACTGTTCTGTTATCCTTGTAAGGTGGACATTGTGACATATAATAGGCCCAATGCAAAACCCACTCCACATTGAGTCTAGTTGTTACACACTGAGAGCCACCTCCACACAGGATACAAAAGACAAACACTGACACACACACCAAGTCTTACAGTCGCCATGTCTGGGATTAGAACTCCTACCTAACTAGTACATCACACTACGGCATTACGCAGTTATAGCATGCACCACAGAGATTACTGGGCTACTTCTTCCCCAAAGATGCATTTCAAGGTGAATGACATCAGCAGGCTTGCCAAAGAAGAGCAATGGAGGTTGCATTGACTGTGAATGGCCTCAAAAGCATTGCTTCCTACACAGACAAACACACAAACATCCACACTTGCCATTTCTGGGAATAGAACCTCTACCAAACTAGTTATATCACACTACAGTATTACGCTGTTATAGGACACACCATGGAGATTGCTGGGCTATTTCTTCCCCAAAGGTGTATTTCAAAGTGAATGACATCAGCAGGCTTGCCAAAGAAGGTTGTAGTGAATGTGCATAGCCTCAACAGCATTGCTCCCTACACAGACAAACACCCACACTTGCCATGTCTGGGAATAGAACACCTATTGAGCTAGTATATCAGACTACAGCATTACGCTGTTATAGGACACACCATGTAGATTGCTGGGCTACTCTTTCCCCAAAGGTGTATTTCAAAGTGAATGACATCAGCAGGCTTGCCGAAGAAGGGCAATGGAGGTTGTAGTGAATGTGCATGGCCTCAAAAGGATTGCTCCCTACACAGACAAACAAACACATAAACATCCACACTTGCCATGTCTGGGAATAGAACCCCTACCAAACTAGTATATCACACTACAGCATTATGCTGTTACTGGACACACCACAGACATTACTGGGTTACTCCTTCCCCAGTGGTGCATTGCAAAGTGAATCACATCAGCAACCTTGCCAAGGTTGGGCAATGGAAGGTGTAGTTCATAGGGTCATACGTTGATACTAGGCTACCTGCCCTAGGCCCTATACATGCCTAGACATGACATTTCTCTGGCTATAACTTCCCACAATATATACTTCCCTGCACCCCTGTCTAGCAGGGCAGCTGACATGATCCCTGGGGTGAATGACCTATCTCCCATCCAATCATCCAGGTTCCTTTTGAAGAGGGCCAAAGGGGCAGTCTGCTTGACATCTGTGGGCAGTTTATTCCAGAGTCTGGGGAGTCTATGTGTCAGGAACACATCCCTCCTGCATGTATTGTTCATTGTGATGGCAGGATTTGGATCCTGGGAGCATGTGGCTGTGAGAGTTTGGAATTTTCTAAGTGTAGCATGTCCAACAGCTGTGGGTTTGACATGGCATGTTATATTAAGCAGAGATTGCCTCTGAGAACACAATACGTGACAGAGTATTGCTGGATGATTTTCAGACGGTCAGCATAGGGCATCTGATTTAGGCCTGTGGTCATTTCATGAGGTATATCTGCAGCTTCTCTACTTGTTGCAGATGTCCTGTGAGGTACATGTGTACCAGGCTGTTGTAGTCTGTACTGAGTTTACTGTGAGATGCCTACAGTGGGACAATGGGGTCCTTTTCCTGGATGTAAAACCCTTAGTGGGAGGTGTGCCACATAGGTGGATTTTCCTGACTGTTGTGGTGATGTGATTATCAAAGGTGAGACCACTGTCCACCCGTGTCCCTAAGTCTGTTATCACATTTTAGGTGTTTAGTGTACTGCCACCTATGTGGTACTTCACGGGTACATGTCCCTTCCCAATGGGGATAGCTATATATTTCTTGGCATTGATCTTGAGGCCGTGGCTCAGGCACCAAGCATGTCTTTCTGTAAAGGCCCTTCAGTAGAATATCCACATCATGTGGGGAGTCAGTATCGTCTCCCAGTGTGCAGTCATCTGCGACCTTTGTTTGCCAGTGTCCCTTACTGTTGGACTGTACTTCAGAGCAGTAGATGCTGAACATGGGCGGCACCACGACTGAACCCTAAGGTACTCCAACTGTCACTTGTCTGTGGCTTGGGTTGGTGTCACCTACATTTACAGTGTGGGTTGTGTCAATACAGCAGTTGGCAGCCCATCAGGTGACATTGGGATTAATGGCCAGCATGATACATTTATCTATGATTCCAGACTGGGGATGGTTTTGAAGGGCTTGGCAAGGTCTGGATAGGCTGTGTGAACCACCTTACCCTCATCCACGGGTCTGGAGATGGATTCACAGTTGTCATTTAGGTTGAGGTGACATGATTGGCCCTTCACAAACCAAACCTGGTTAGGGTCAGGTGTTTGCAGGTTGCCAATGCCTTTGTTTTAATTTCCATGATAATACATTCCATGGCCTTGCAGAGCAGGCACACCATACTGTAGGGGTTGTAGTTCCCAGAATCCAAGGTGGATTCCCCCTTGTTGACTGGGATAACTGTAGCTGTGCAGCACACAGTGGGTACGAAGCCTGAGGTGTGGCTATGATTAGACATGGCACATGGTGAGGTGCTTGTGCAGTTTGTAGCTCATGTAGTACACAGCCCAGAATGTTGACTGGTCCCATGGCTGCTGCTGTCATAGCTCTGTAGAGTGTGTTTTTTACCTATGTGGCTGTTATTACCGGCATATAGCAATCTATCCGTGTTGAGATGGGCCTTGTAAGTGTTGGAAGGGGGGTGCAGTTGGCACTGAATCAATCTGCCAGGATACTGGCAATATCCCTGGGAGGAGCAGATTTAGTACCATCCTGTTGTAGCCCACAGCAGTTCTGAGCATTGCCATTTAGATTCCTTACATAGCTATGGAACAGCTTGCAGTTGTCTTTGGCATCTGTGGCTAGCATTGGTGGATATTATGAGGGTTCTCTGCCTTCTACTGTAGCTGGTAAGGGAGTATTTTGCATCCTGGAAAGTTCTGCCATTTCTGCAAGAGTTTACTCCTTATGTTTATGGCAGGGGGCCACCACATTGGCATCCTTTTGAATGGAGAGTGTCTTGGTTCACTATTGGATGGCATGATTCATGCACAAGTGATGTGCTCATACAGTGCCTTCATAAATGATGCAGCAGTTGTCCTTTCAGTTGCCTTCTGCATGGGTATCATGATGTTAGTTACATCTGACATGTGTATGATGACATTGGCTTTGGAGATGTGTGTTACAGAGGTGTCTTCACTAGGGATTGGGGGAGGGATGTTAATGTTAAGGGTGATTAGCTTATGGGCATACATGACCACCAATGGGGTGACCATAGGTGTGGAGCATTGATGTCCCATGGTAGTAATGACCAGGTCTAAGATATTTGAGCCCCTGGTGGGACTATGGGTTACATGATGCAGGGCATTGGGAATTATGACTTCCATGTGTTGGTATATGAGTAGTTTTCCCAGTTAATGGCAGGGTAGTGTAACTCACCCTGTATTAGGGTGTTTGCTTGTATCATGATATTTCACATTATGTTTCAAAGGCTGTAGTGGGTATCATGGGGCATGGTGGGGGATCTGTAGCAAGCTATACAATTTGGTATGCAGTCTAACCCACTGTGAGTTGCACTGGGGGTATTTCAGACACATTCTGTTGGGCAGGTAGCCTGGTGATGTGAATATCCTTGGTGAATATGGACACTCCTCCACCTTTATTGTTTTGGTCCTGGTTTGGTGGCCAACAGGTGTGGTGAGAGCTGTACCTGGTATTGTATTGCGCTCTCTGTAGGCTTGGATCAGGTCTCTGTTTCTGCACAGTTATCAATGTTCTCCATTTGTAGGTGTGCGTAGTGACTGTGAATGGCCAAAAAAAATTGCTCCCTACACACACAGTTTCACACTTGCCATGCCTGGGAATAGAACTCTTACCTAGCTAGTTTATTACACTACAGCATTACTCAGTTACAGGATGCGCCACAGAGAGTACTAAGTTACTCCTTCCCCAAAGGTGTATATCAAAGTGAATGACATCAGCAGACTTGCCAAAGAAGGGCACTGGAGGTTGTAGTGACTGTGAATGGCCTCAAAAGCATTGCTCCCTACACAGGCAAACTAACACACACACAAACATCCACACTTGCCATGTTAGTTTATCACACTACACCATTACTCAGTTATAGGAAGCACCACAGAGATTACTGGGTCATTCCTTCCCCAAAGGTGTATTTTGAAGTGGATGACATCAGCAGGCTTGCCAAAGGAGGCCACTGGAGGTTGTAGTGTCTGTGTATGGCCTCAAAAACATTTCTCCCTACACAGACATACAAACAGACAAACATCCACACTTGCCATGTCTGGGAATAGAACCCCTGCTTAACAAGGTATATCACACTACAGCATTACACATTTATAGGACATGTCACAGAGATTACTGGGCTACTCTTTCCCCAAAGGTGTATTTCAAGGTGAAGACATCAGCAGGCTTGCCATATTAGGGCAATGGGGAGTGCAGTGTGTGTCCATGGGCCATAACCCGTTCATCTAGAGGCAGACACACCACACTCAGGCACACACAGGTTTGTATTCCACAGGTACATGTATACAACTGCTAGACGAGTACTGACTTGTACAGTCATGTTGCACAGTTAGCGCTAGCACCACAGACTCTATAATGCTGAGGGATTCCAGAGGCATATGTCTACGGTGATTGACATTCACACTTCTTGTGGTTTTAGCCAATTGGATGTTTGCTGGGTGGGACAGGCCTCGTGATGGATGGATCTTTGTCACTGTCACTCTCTTCCACACATCTTTGTATGTGTACTTTTGGCCTATTATAGTGTTTTGTCCTTGGATATATGTGTGCATTCCTATCCAGTGTGTGTGCAAAGCATGACTGGTGCATACTGAGGAGTGTATGCACTAACATCTGTGACTGTCAGATATGTATGGTCCACTGTTATTGCCAGTCATGGGCTTCATTTCTGGGAGCATGCCCACTATGACCTTTTGTATTGAATGTGTGAATCCATTCTAGGTAGATTTTGCTCCAGTGCAGACTTTTGTTTTCTACACCTACAGGTAGCAAACGGTTTCTGCAAGATGTCTGTAGATCAGTTGGCAATATGGGGTCAAAAATGGGCAAAGGATAGTGGGTTACTGTAGGTAATTGTGTCTGTACTGCTTCTGCTACATGGTCCTGGTGTTAGCAGAGATATTCAGAGATATTTACTGTTATAAACTGTGATGCTTTATGTAATCAAGTACTGTCAGGTAGACCTATTTGTTTGCAGTGATGTCCTAGGAACACAGGGTGACTGCAGCTGTGTCCAGTATTGTGGTCAGCAGCCTACATATTCTTGCACACTCATGCCATTCTGGAGGGGAAGCTGCAGACATTTGCTGCTGGGTCTGTGTAAATGGTTCAGCACCTTGGTACAGTGGTGGCAGAGGATCCCATGCTTGTACATCCAATGATGTGACAGTATAGCCATAGCTTGCTGTGGCGATAACTCACAGCTGTACAGATTCACACAGGTTACCCAGAGGCAGTGGTCATAATTCTGGACATTACCCCTACACATTGTGGTTTATGAGCATGTTTGTAGCCACCCATTCTTGTGTTTACAGCCAGGGATAGTATGTGCACACAAACGGCTATCATGCACTCCATGCCGCCCATGCTCCCACACCCCCCCTCTATTATTCTATCCTCTTCCATACATTGTGGGGAAATTCTCTGATATTTTCACTATAGTTATCACCTCATCACAGCAGTAATTTGGTGTTGGTCCACAGTTCATGCAGTGGGACATGGTGGACATGTTACTGTGATTTGTCCACATGGCCTTGAATTTGGGTTCTGTGGGCTGTTATGTTATTTGGGAGTCCATGACATAACATATATTGGCAGGGATAAAAATCCAAAGGGGGGATATTCCAGGGTGACTCCCTGTCACCATTGCTATTTGGATTTGCCATTACTCCATTAAGCTATTTACTTAACAGCTTAGGTCATGGCTATAATTTAGCTTCTATAAAACAACAAAGTCTAATGACTTCTCATCTTCTCTTTGCTGATGATTTAAAATTGTATAGCTCATCAGATGAGGAACTGAAAACACAGTTGCAGGTTGTCAAAACTTTTTTAGATGATATTGAAATGTTATTCGGTCTTGATAAATGTCCAAAACCAACCTTTAAAAAAGGAAAATTGCAGCACCAGGAAAACAGTTTGGGACAAGAATGTGATATAAAAGAACTTGAGCAAGAGGGGTTGTATAAATACTTGGGAATTGATGAGGATCAGCAATAAAACATGAACAAATGTGAATAAAGCTTAGTAAGGAGTACTTTAGAAGACTTAAATTAATCCTGAAAACAGCATTGACACCTAGGAACAAGATCTAAGCTGTAAATCAATTTGCTCTTCCTGTCCTAACTTATAGTTTTGGAGTGATTGACTGGCCCCAAAAAGTGCTGGATAAATAGGATAGTAAAATAAGAAGGATGTTTCATGCTCACCAAATGATTTATAAAAATCAGTGTATACCAAGATTATATATTCCCCGTTCTGAAGGAGGGATAATGGGCCTCCTTGAAATTGATTACATGTGTAGATCTGCAATTGTGGGACTCCACACATATCTGCTGACCTCACAAGATCCAAATGTGGTGAAAGCTTTGAAACATGAGGAGAATAAATCTAAGATGACATCTCTGCTTAATTTAGTAGAAGCATATCAACATCAAGCAGGAATGGAAATCAAACCAGAAGTGGATAAAAACCAGGCAGCAACTGAATGTGCTAAAAAACAAAAGAAAGAATATAAGGTGAAGGACTAGGAGAGTAGGCAAGAAATGTGCAAAAAACATAAATATAGTTGCAAACGTAGAAAACTTCTGGAAGAGCCTCATGTAGATGAAGAACAAATGCAGGAATGGTTAAGGAGAGGTGAATTTACATCAAGAAATGAAAGGTTAATATTGGCAGCCAAAGATAGGGGGCTGCGTACATGCTGGTTTACTAAGTCCATTGAACATGTGGGAAAAACAGATATATGTAGGTTTTGTGGAACTGAATTGGAAACAGTCACACACCTCATTGCTGGTTGTGACTCTCTAATGGCAGAGGGACTGTATACTAAAAGGCATAATAATGTGGCGACATTGTTACACTGGAGATTGTGCAAAACATTATGGTTTCGAAGTGGCTGAAAAACATTGGAAACATGAGGCACAGAGAATCATAGAAAATGATGAAGTTTACATCACATGGGATCACCCAATACCAACAGTCCAAAAGATAGATGCTAGAAAACCGGATATAGTGGTCCAAGAAAAGAAGACAAAAGTGGCATTGATCATTGAAATTGCCACACCTAGTGACTACAGTGTCTTGTGTACAGAGAAACACAAAGGCATAAAATACCTCGATCTGCAGGCAGAAACGAGAGCCATGTGGAAGAAAGATACCCAGACAGTTCCAATAGTAGTAGGAGTAACTGGTCTTATAAAAAAGAATTTACAATTGTATTTAGATATGTTACCAATTTGTGTAACACTGTAGGAATTGCAGAAGGAGTCATTGCTGGGCACGCTGCAGGTGCTGCGAAGAGCACTTTTGGCTAACAAAGAGTGAGACAGTACTAATTTCATGAACTTTAATTGTACTTTGGCTTAGGAATGGGGTCCATTCCTGTCATGGTATTAGAAACCCAAAAGACATGGAGAAATTAAAAAAGAAGAATGGGTGAGACACAGACCTTTGGCAGTGGACTGTAGGCCATTTGGTAGTGATGTAGGCCAGCTGTAGCAGGCCATTGCATTCTGTCAGTCCTACAGTCCCAGACTGCAATACACTATATTCCCCTGGGGTGACAGGGTAGGTGTGCAAGGTGTTCATGCCAATACTTTCTGGCAGTATTGGTCCAGTGGTGTGGATGCTGACAGGGAGCTGCTTACAGCTAGGGACACACCTGCATGGGACATCTGCTCTGCATGCTGCATTCTTTTGTTATTGCCATACACAGATGGGGGTCATATTGTACTCATTTCCATCAGCAGGGTTAAGGCCAGAGAGGGACCTTTGGGTGTTGGTGGGGTGAGATGTGTGCTATGGCCACTACTTGCATCTGACTCACAGATATGCATGGGGCATTCCACTTATGCTGGCTTGTGCAGGGACATCAGCTGTTTCACAGTACATCATTCCTAGGACCTTTGTGGTCTGCCAGCGTTTGGCCAGATGTCATCAGTATTCCCTACTACAAGCCCAGTTAATGTGCTGCAAACCTGTATGTTCAATTCCAAGGGTGTGTCCATTGGACAATAACATATTATACACTGTCTGTCTGGGGTACTTCCCCCTGTGTACTGCTTGTATATCTGGGCCGACAGTCATGCCATGTCCATCTTTCAGATGGTGACACATATTACTTCCAAACTTACTGCTGGGATGTGTTATTCTGGGATGCATTGTGTTTAGCACTGCAGTTGTGAGAACTTGGCCCTGTCATTGGCAGTATTGGGCAATGGCCACCAGGACAAACCTCATCATGTATACATACTGACCACTCTCACAATATACAACACACACACACATGCAGCCCTGCATATTGTACACATGCTACAAATTTTCCTGCTACCTTGGCCAGCTGAGGTAATCTGTGCTCCACTATTATACCTACACATACATCTTACTACATTTCTACATAGGATTGGGGGGCACACCTGTATGTTACTATGTGTCTACATAGGATTGGGGGGCACACCTTACTGTTACTACATTTCTACATAGGATTGGGGGGCACACCTGCCTGTTATTACATTTCTACATAGGGTGGGGGTGGGGGGGCACACCTGATTGTTACTACATGTCTACATAGGATTGGGGGGGGCACACCAAACTGTTACTACATTTCTACATAGGATTGGTGGGGGCATACCTGACACTTGTACACATTTGCTATGATTGTGCTGCTATGTCAAGTACGCCATTTCATTCTGTATTCTAACCTATCATGCTGACTAGAGGCATATCAGTGTACTACAGGTCTTAGGTTTGATTGACCTACATTTCAGTTTCTGACTTATTACCCTTCAGAACTAACATCCCACTGCCTTACCTGTTGTAATCTGTGTAGGCCTGGGGGGGAGGTTACCTATAGCCATCAATCAGAGGCCTTAGCACAGCCTTTGTTTGTGTTTGTCTACACCTGCCTTCTGGCTGAGACTGTTGTTGGGTATGTGAGCCTCCCTGACTGGCATATGTGTGCCATATGGACACACATGTGGCCCAGCACATTTCCTGCAGTGGCTTCTGTCACCTTGTCTAGTACTGGCTACTGTGGTGACACCAGTATTTGTTACAGATCTCATGCTGCCACTATAGGTGTCTACTATCTGCTGGCATCCCATTCAGCCACCCCAGTTCCCTTGCATGCTCACATTCCTACCATAGATACAGGTAACAACACATAATACTCCATTCAGCAATTGGTAGGAAGAGTGACTTACCTTGTGGCTGTACCAGTATTGAAGATAGTGCTGGAGGGCTGCCTATGTTGGATACACATAGTACACTCCTATACATGGTTAGGCACAGGTAATATCATGTTTGGCATCCCTTTTACTGTATGTGTGATTCAGAGAGAGGTGTTATTGCCTGGGTCCCTACTGTGTCAGTGTATGCGCTATGCGTTGCCTCTTTGCCAAGGCCAGGGCATACTGAGCATGCCTCCTTCTGCCTACTGGGGCAGGCTCAGGTTGTTCCTCCTCTGAGTCACTCTGTGCCTGTGCAGGCCTTGGCAATGGTAGTGGGCTGTGTGGCCCTGCCCTTTGCTGTTCCTGCTGCAGCTGTTTCCACAGGATCATATTGTGTAGCATGGCACATACGATGACAATTCGGGTACATGTAGCTGGTGAGTACTGCAAGGCTCCACTGGATATTGCTTATTCTTATTACAACTATTCTCCATATGATAATTCAATTTATGGAGCTCAGATGTTCTGGATTGTCAAGGTATGAGTGATAATCTAATGGACTTAGGTTTATCCATCAGCTTAGGAATGATTTTCATTCCATAGCTAATGCAGATCTTAGTTTTGTTAACATTTATTAATTTAAATTTATTTCACAAAAACATTTTAGTATGCCTGACCAAAACATTACTTTATTGGTAAACACTCAAGTATAAAACTGATAATTTCCTTTAAAAGCTCAAACATATACTTTATAGTTATCAGAGGAAAATGTTTTAATAGTCACAATAAAAGAAAAAATACATAGTCTAAATAACAGAAAGATTTAATTTTATTATCTTTAAATGTCAATGGCTTAAACAATCCTAGCAAGAGATCAAATCTTCTGAAATATTTAAAACTGAACAAAGCACAAATTGTCTTCCTTCAAGAAACTCATTTAAAAACAAATGACAATTACAAATGGAATCCTAAGGAATATATGATATTGACACAATCTACTTCTGAAGAAGTCTATATAATTTAGATGAAAGCGCTCAACTGAATTTTATATGTATTAAACAAGTGTTTTATTCTCAGAGTGTGTCGGTGTGGAACTGTGTACGGGTAGAGGAACAAGCTGTTTTGTTTACACTTATTGACACAATCTACTTGTAAGACAAAGGCAAAAGTGGGTCACAATTTTATGGAAAACAAATGTGATTAACCCAGAAATCATTTATAAGCATGAAGATAAAGAAGGCCTTATGGCATTACTAATAGTTAAATATATTAACAGAATATGGACCCTAGCCAATCTATACTGGTTCCCAGGCATTGGCTCAGGAACTGTTAACAAATAATTGGATTTCATTTCTAATAATTATAAAGACAAAGTCAACTTAATATTAGGAGGAGATTTTAACTGTATATTTGATATTTTTGAAACTACAAATAAACCGCTGCGTACATCTGCTGTATCAAAAGCTTTAAACAAGTGGGTAGAATCATTTAATCTTGTAGATGCTTTCACATTTAAAGAAGATAAATATTTATTGTTTTCCCATCAAGATCACAGATTTGGTACCCAAACTAGAATAGATAAAATATTTGCTGCCTATGACTTGTACTCTAAAATCATTAATTTATCAGTCACTCCCTGCCCCCTTTCAGACCATAATTCATTGATACTAAAACTTAAAAATGGGTACAAACCATTAATCTTTAATTCTAGAATTCCAGCATATATAACTAAAATTAAAGAGTTCAAACCCTGGTTATTATCTGAATTACAGTTCTTCTTAGATATTAATTACACTACAGAGATAAATAAAATAATGATAAAAGTTTACATATATGGTAAAACCCTTACTTGATATAAAAAAAAAATCAGAGAATGGGATTCTGAATTATTAGATCTACAATCCAAACTTTTGTCAGTAAAAGCTGACGAAAATCATAATCATTTAGAGATGAAAAAGAAAGTAGAAGTATTAAACAATAAATGCAACGAAATTCTAACACATAAAAGTAGTTTAGCTTTAGAAAAACTAAAAATTAATACCTTGGCCACTTCTCCCAAATATCTACATAATTTATCCACAAGAATCAAAATACAATCAGAAAATGATTGTTAATGCAAAACAAGGTATTCAAGTAACTTTACGTTTATAAGAGCAATATTTAAAATTTGGTCCTGGTTTTAGTCCTTTGACCCTCCATTATTTTTGGCTTTGTCCAGATTTTTTTCATCAAGAGGTCAAGAGGTAGTTAGAAGTATAGTTTTTGTTACTTTCATCTTATATTAGCTTGAATAAGAGTAAGAATCTGTCAATAAGTTACCATGCTTCAAGTGAATATTTCAAAGCACTAAAAAGCTATCCTGTTTTCTTTCTCTCTCTCTCTCTCTCTTTCTATATATATATATATATATATATGCAATAGGAAGACTTTAGCAACTTTAGATATGCAAGTGAGCTGAAAAACAGCTCACACTACATGCTTAAGTTTCAATATAACCTTACTTTCTTTTTGTTATATTGCATGTTGACGTGAGTTTTCAGTATGGCACTTAAGGTTATGATAGGTACTTTTTTACGAGCTGTATCCCTGGCATTTATAGAAAATTCAGCAGTCCAATAACACAGTTACTCATACTTCCCTCTAATTTCCTTGTTATGGACAGAAGTGGATTTTTGATGTAGTGACTAATTTTCATTGATACAGAATGTAACAGCATCACTGTATATCATCTTAAATTTATTATGGAGCAGTTTTTTTATCTTAATTTCATTTCTAAGCAAATATAATCAGTGCTTTTTCTTGGGGTGTACAGTACATATATACATCAGTGACTGTTTAGAGTTAAATCATGATGGAAAGACTGACTGCTGTATCCAGTGCTTTGCTTGTCATGATTCTGTATAATGTACAGTGGTACCCTTGTCAGAATAATATTTTCATCCTTAAGTTGTGTTATTAATCAAGCATAACACTTATTCACTTCCAGTGTTCCTTTCTTTAATAAGCAACACATTAGCATTTTATATAAGAATTCTTGCTACTATGTTATGTATTATTTTGTTTCATCGGCAATTATGCATGGCAGTACTGCTTTTATGTCAATGCCATCTTATGAATACATTTATACTCCTAAGTAGGGTTTAGATCTGCAGTTGCTATTTCTTAGAAACCAGCATGTATGTGTGTGTGTGTGTGTGTGTGTGTGTGTGTGTGTGTGTGTGTGTGTATGTATGTATGTATATATATATATATATATATATATATATATATATATATATATATATATATATATATATAAGGTTTCCATTTTACAGCTTAAATACCTAAGCCTCTGAAGCAGAGTAGATAAAGTATCTCTGTAATTTTCTTACATAAAACAAATACACATAATTATCTCATTCTGTATCTATATTACTAGACATTAATAAACAGTGCAATTTTATACAGATGTTACACATTTCATAATAAAATGTGTTCGAGCAGAGAATGTGACTCTGAGTACTGTACTGTTGCACATGCATCTGTTGCACATCCATTTTTATCTACAAGATGCATGCTTGGTCTTTTTTTATTTGCTTGGTGGCATTGTATGATTTGAGAGAGACTGTCAGCATTTCTACAGCACATTTTACTGCAGCCCTTACTGAGAAAGTTAGCAGTGTTGTTTCTTTGAGGACTTAATCACCAAAACCAGCAATGTAGTGATGTATAGTATTTAACCTTTCATCAGGTACCTAGCACCTTAAGGAGGTCACTTAAGAAGCTATAATCAAGTGTGCAACGTAGAAATAATTTTTAAAGCCTACTTGCAGACTAGTAGAGGCTTGTACATTATTTCAGAATGAGAACTAGCTGATGGCAGTGATTTGTTGTGGTACCAATAGTGCAAAATAAAATCTGACATATGTGGCTTTTTCTCACCTAATTGTAAATTTTAATCCCATTCAGTTATAGATTGGACTTACCCTTCTCATGATTAATAATAATACTTTGCCCCTAATGATAAGTGGGATCATACCATAGATAATTTGAGGGGACCCATGAATGGGATAAAGTATTTAGCAGCTGCATATGTGCCATTACTAGCACAGGGAGCAGACCGGGGTGAATTTTCTGTTTCCCATCTGTAGATCTGACTTGCACTTGAAAATGGACAGGGATGAATTTTGTTTTATGTGGTATGGGAGTCTGTTCCATAGCAGCAGTATGCTCTGCGAACTATACTTGTCCCTCCAAACCATTCTGTTGATATTGCAGAAGAGGTTTACACCCCTAGACTGAATATTTCTGATGCCATTTGACTTGCTGACAGGCACTAAATCCATCAGTAATAGTTCAGAGGATGCCTTGTGTGCCAGACACAGGTCACCTCTAGCAGTCTGTAGATACAGATTATGAGTTAGTCCATGTAGATATGTTGTTTAGGTCTTGTATCTTTGTAGTATGGTATCTCTGTGGGCATTCCATTTGTTGCATGTGTCTGGACAGATACATACCAAAGGGGCATTATATTCAACAACTGGCCTAATGAGGGCTGAGTAAATGGGAGACAATGATATTCCTAGATCTAGACACAATCCCTTTGTTTATAAACTGTGCAATATAGAAAAACTTTCATACAGCAACAGACACATTGGCAAAAGTTAAGCCACTGTCCTTGTAAGTTCCCAGATCCTGAACTACTGTGTCAAACAGCTGTTAAGAACAACTGGTTATTGTAGTATGAATGAATGTCTTGCTTTAAGTTATGCAATGGCAGGGTTAACATTATTAAGGAAATTCATTGAGATGAGATGCATTTCTAACAGGTATAGGACATTAACATCCATGACTGGAAAGAATACATTTTAGCTGTCTAAATTCAAAGAAACAGGGAAGCCTGTTAAAGATCATACTAAGAGGAAGGTGTCGCCATTAGAGCAGTTACACCAGCTTTGTAATGTGAATTAGTTTGCAGACCAAATGAAACATTTACCTTACCTTCATTGTTTACCTTTTTCTTGTTGGCTGATGGAGTTTAAGGGTTTTGTTACAATACCCTAAGAATGTCATTACATAAAATTCAGATTTTTTACACATTTAGGTTACAAACTTATAAGCAGCAATCCTTGTTGTCGCTCAAAACTTCCTATATCAGATCTTCCGTTATATGCTGACACCAGACATTTCTTAAAACATTACAGTAAAAATGAACTACGAGTATAAGAACGGCATGTTCACGTATTATAACAAGTTATTCCCTGGTAAGGACAGCTGTAAACATTAGGGAAATGGTTTTATCTACAACAGACATTAATGCTTAGGCCAGTGTTTGTGTGTGTGTATGTATTTATATCTATCTAACTATCTATATCTATATCTATACATCTATATAGATAGATAGATGTCTCCTTTCATATTTCTATCTTATAATGGGATTTAAAATTAAATTCAGTTATAAAGAGGTGTTGCATAAGGCAATCTGTTCACCTTTTTGTCATCCATTATAAGTTTTAAACTTCATTTGGTGCATTAGTAGTTAGATGACTGTGTCATATAGGGTCAATTAGAACTAAAATAAAATTTATTTTGAAATACAATTCTATACAAAATGAAAAGCAGTAAGAGCCATTATCTGGGTTATTGACATTTTACATCTTTGCACAATCTGCTGTTCTATTAATACTACTTCTGAAAATGTATTCTTTCCAGTGAGGTTTCAGTGATGTGTATTCATTGATTTTTAATTGTATGATTTATAGAATAAAACATTGTATTCTTGCTAAAACAACTTTACTTTAGAAGCAAGGACAAAGAGTGCTCTTAAAGTTTGAAAGCCCCGTCATCTTTTCTGCCATCTACCTTAATCCAGTAAATGCTATGATATCCTTTCTGAGTCTGTTTGTCTCCATCTCTCATTCTCTGTCTCTTTCTGGAGCTTTCAAAATAAAAGATAGGGAAAATTTAGATAAATAACATTTTGTTCTAATAATTCTGAAAGCATCCTTAAGGTATCTTTTATATAAACTCATCACAGATGTTTATTTTAATTTCACATTTGACCCCAGAAATTATGAAAGTGAAAAATGGTTATTATTTATCACTGTAACTCTCCTGACCATGGAGTGATATTTTATTCTCATATCAGATTTGCCATCCTCACCCTTTATACCTCTCAAACTCCTAGCAGAATACATTGTAAACAAAGACAAAAATAGTTTAGGGTCAATGGCCAAAAATCAGGGACAGATTTTAAATATTGCTCTTATAAATTTAAAGTTGCTGAAATAAAATTATTTAGTAAATAATTCTTAATGATTTGAAAGTAAACCACACATTTATTAGGAACAGACCCTAAATATGAAGCAAAAATCTGGACAGTTAATTGATATTATACTCCAGCCCCCACCTCAGGATAGTGCTCATTCCTTAGGCACAAGCAACTCTGTACTTAATATCAAGTTATAGAAGGGTCTATATTACATAGACAAAAAAATCAAAATCACGAACGCTCATATGAGCGAAAATGCAGGTAATAGAAATCCCACACCCCCTGCTAAAAATATATTCCAACTCTGAGATCGGACTACAGTGAGGAAAGGGCAAATTTTCCAATCTTCACTGTACTGCGATCTCACAACAGTGATTTGAATTACCTGCATTCCAGCTCATATGAGCGTTCAAGATTTTGATTTTTCTTCGATCTAATAGGAACCCTTATAGAATATGCAGTCATCAGTGGTAAAGAGGAAGAAATCCATTCACATAGGTCAAACAGAGAACAACTATTTTACTGATCTACTAATTCCAGGCATTAGAAATGTATTATTTTATTCAGTGAACTTTATCCCTCAGTCTTCCATCTAATTGGCCCCTAATCAACCCATTTTTTCATATTCTTTTGGGTCTGTGTCAGATTGTTGAAGTTCCAAAACTTCGAAATTCATATTGCCAAGACCATATAATCAATGTTTTGGAACTTCAAATATTTAAAAAAAAATAAAAACAATTTTTTTTATGTTTATGCAGGGGGTCAAGCCCCCCTACTTCCCCACACCCCCTGCAAATTAAATATACCAATTCCGAGATTGCACAACTTTGAGAAAAAGGGCAAATTTCCCGTACCGTGATCTCCATTCAAACCATTCGAAGTTCTAAAACTTCGATCATATGGCCCCAACCATATGAGTTTCAACATTTTGAAACTTCAGTAATCTGATAGGGACCCATTCTTTGACACTTATGTTTTAGCATAATCTTCAGGCTTGATTAACAGATGATCTTTCTTAAATGGCCAGTTTGATTTCAGTTATATATTTAAATTTGTTAGCCAGGATAGGCTGGAGATCCAATGTGGACCTACTTCAGTCTCAACCCGTGTATAAACTCAAGATATTAACAGAGCAAAAAGGTACAGCATAATGATTTACAATCACAGCAGAATGTGGCATGAGAATTACAATCATGATACAGCCATTCATTCTGCTAAGATTACTATATGCAGAAAATATATTCCGGAGTGAGCCTGTAGGTGGGAAGTTTTATACTGAGATAAGAGATGTCAGGTCAAGGACACTACTAAAAGAGGGTGTGGGATAGGGGGAGGACCATGTGGAGCAGGGAGGCAGGAAATGTAAAAGTGGAGTGGAAAACAAGGGTGCTGGAGGAAGACAACAGTATAAAGCTTTGAACACTGCAAACAAAAATGATCAAAGAAGTTTGGAGCTGTGAGCTTGTGAGTTAAGAGACTGGAAGATGGTGCTCTGATACTCCAATTAGTGAGAATGAAAAGAGAGACAAAGCAAGGGGAAGTGCAGGAAAGACCAGCATGAGGGTGGATATGCTGTAGGTGAGATATACTGTGGTGGATTGTCATATACAATTTGTGTTAAGGTGCAGGGGGTATTGCCAGGGTTTTATTATGTTGGGGAAGCAGTTCAGTCATCTTCCGAGAGGGTCTGAAATGTTACTTGAAATGGGGAGTAGTAGTTGAGTCTCTAATGGGCATTGGTATGGACTGCCATAGTTTTGGAACAAGTCCTAAGAAGCTGTAACTGCTGAATTTCATAATGGAGACAGGGGGCATGGTATTTTGTGTTCTGAAATTATTGGATCTTTTCTCTGATTATGAAATTGCAGAGCAAGTCAAATGAAGGAGTTTTGGTTTAGTAATCTGAATAGATTGGTGTGAAATGGGAGCTGAGCTCTTTGTAATACTGGTAGCTAGTTTGTATTTTGAGAACAGAACAGTGATGTTCTTATCTAGGAGATAAAGAGATGTAATGACTCATTTTATTGTGGTTGTTTTGGAGATAGGTAAGGTTTTTCTTTGAGGTTGAGGCAATTAGTGGCAGGGCATATTCAATCTATACTAACAGTATACCTTTACTTACGGCTTTTTTGCTAGATTAACCTAGGAAATGAAGAATCATTAATGCCCAGAAAAGTGTTTTGTATTTTTGGTTTGGAATGTTGTATATGTAATTGGAAGTTAACTATCCAAGCTAGTCATAACCCAAGGTATTTAAAGGAGGTGATGGTTTCAAGGGCCCTTGGATTGTGATCAAGAATGGTAATGCTGTGTGGGGTAGTTCTGACTTTTTAGGGGGAAATGAATAGTGCGACTTTAATTTTTAGTTTTAGTAGTAATTCCTATAGTTAAGTCAAGTGACAAGGGAAAGAAGGTCTTGTTGAAGTTGGGTTTGAATGTAACGAGGGTATGAATCTGAAACAGACAACCATCTCTGAGATATCAGAAGTTAGTTTACTGATATAGATAGGTAATAGAAAGGAGGAGATCTGAACCTTGTGGGAAACCTTTGATAAGATTGTTCGGATGAGGAAGCATAGCATATTTTTACACTGAATGTGTGGTGGGAGATGAAGTCAAAGAACCAGTGTGAAGCTTTTGGATTGATCTACTGCACATGGACAGCTGTATGGAGAACAGAGTGGACAGTCATCTTAAAGATATTTGGGAGGTCTATAAAAATAACTCTGCAGCTGGCCCTTGCCTCTAATCATTAGGATATCAGTGAGTGCCTAGATAGATGTTATTGTGGACTCCATATTATAATTTTGAGACCTGCAAGTTTATTCATGGAACTATGGAAAAAAGCCACAAAATATAGGAGAATAGCAAATGTTGAACATTAATGTTTTCCTTTAAAGTTGTTTAATTGAATTTGGCTAGCCCCTTCTACAATCCAGTTGTGGGACAGGGCAAGCACTCCTTAAGAAACTTGTATGTACCAACTCAAAGAATGTCATATGTTGGAAAAAAGTGAATATTCTGAGAAAAGACAAATTTAGACTTGGTATAGGTAAGTTTGTATTGTTAGTCATTCACACCTGCTGTTCCTGGGACTTGTACTTACAAGTCTCAGGAAATAAAATGGTGACCATTTTTGTTCTATGGTTGGCCTAGAAGTCATGATGACTGGGGCACAGGAGTGATTGGTCAGAGATATATATGGCTAGTTGGTGATATGCCAGTTTCTCTTTGCCTAGGGTTGAAAGCATTGAGATGTATCTGAAATGTGCATGTATTTTGAGGGTGATTTAAGGAAAGGTTTAATGACAGAATCTTTCCATATTTTGAGGAAGATGTTACAGAAGGAGAGTTAATCTGCCTTAGTAGGAGTGAGATATGTTCAGTGCATTTAATGAAACATGGGTGTAGGTCATCTGGGTCTGCAGGGCTGCCATTGGGAATTTTGTTGATTATTTTCTCCACGTCAGTTTTGGTAACTACCATGAAAGAGAACAGAAAGGAGAATTCACATGGGGGGGGGGGGGTGGTTCTTGGGATTACAGCATTTGGAGGAATGTTGTGCGGAGGAGGAAGAAGGGTGAATTCATGTAGAACGTTGTAAGGGGAAAGAAAGTTTGATGTGAGGTGCAGCTGTTGCTAATATGGGTATTTTATTAGCTATTCCTATTTTTTGTTATCTTGGGTCTAGAATAATTATTAGTTTTTTTGTTTGTTACTGGGGGGGGGGGCTGGTAATGCTGGCTCAGTGGTGTTTAAGGTAGTTCCCGACAGAATAATATCTGGAAGAATCTACTGTACCAGTGACTGAGTGATGGATCACCTATTTATTTACTATTATTTCTGTCAGGTGTGAGTCCAGTTAATTTTGGCCTAGAAGAGCTCTCCTGTGATGTTCTCTGCTTCCATATTCATTGGCAATGCTAAATGCAGACTGTGTGCTACTCATTATCAGCATGTAGTAACATTTGTGTAAATCAGTAGCATGCCATCAACAGTTCTCTTTTGAAACAGTAATCAAAACGTATGCGTCATCACACAGCCATTTTATAACTGGCATACCTGCTTAAGAATGCTGGTAGAAGCAAGGCAGAAGTATACATTTTTATTTACCTCACAACATATTTTGATAGTAAGGAAAATCCATCTTGTTAAATGTTTTTCTTTAATATAAAAAGTTATACATAATGACTGCATTTACTGTGATATTCTTTTACACAGCAATTTAGGAATCACTGAATCAAATATCTGATTGTGTCACAGATGGCCTTTAAAGAAGGCAACCCACAAATACTGAATAATGAATTATCAAGTGATTATTCGGTCAGCACTAAGCATGTTCTTTGCTACTCAAGACATTTTGTTTTTGTTGGTAAAAAAGTGAAGTGGTCCTTCTCAGAGCACGTATATTTATGTAATTATATTAATATAGCCAGTCAACCACCACATTTTTGTGTGTAAAAAAAAAATATATTGAGGAAAGCCCACAAAGACAGTTCATATGTCAAGACTTAACCTAAGACCTTGGAGTTGTGATACAGAAAATTTAACACAACTCATCTGCCAAACTTTCTCTTAGACAGGATGTAAAAAGAAAACATAAATATCTGCATGTAAATCACAGTTCTATTAATAGATCCATATTCTTTAAAATGTGTGAATACTGTGACCAGATTTGGGCTCCACTAAACATACAACAAGAGAACAATCAGTCAGTAAATTCACCATGGCTTGCCCATGTATTACACTGACTATATGCGCTGCAGAAAGATTATTAATGAAATTAAGGAATCATGGCTTGTATTAAATGAACAGTATGCTATTTAATTGGAAGGCAGGATATTGTGTTGTGCACATTTTGACAATTTTACAAATGACACTTATCCTGCCTAACCATGACACACTAAATGAATATTGATCCTTACAACAGTAAACTGGGGAGCAGATGTAATCGCAGTTTTCTGTCATGGTGGAAAATTTCAAAAGATCTTTTATCTATATTTTTCTGTAAGTATGCCCTTCTTTATTTAATTACATTTCATTTTTTTTCATTTGGATCAACTAGAAACATACAATTTTGATTTTGTTATTTTACTTTCTGCATTGTTGTGCTCTGCAGGTATTTAAAGACTGCTCATTTACTTTATGGCTTGTTTTAGGCTATGCAGATGTATGCATCTCTATAGAAATATTCACTTTCTGTAGTATATGTTAGGCAAATTAATTTCAGTTTGTAAGGCATAAGATTGACAGTAAACGTCTCAGTGCCATAAGTATAAAATGTTTGGAAAGTATACTAAGATGAGTTCCAACACAAGTCAGGCTATTTAAAAAAAGATCTGTGCATATATGTCTCATCTTTAAACGTTATCTTTCCAAAGAGTTTTATACATGTAGTATAAACTGCTACTACTAAAATACACTGAATGGCTACCACTGTTGCTGACTGGCCCCCTTCATTACCCCTCGCCCAGCCATCCCCAAGTTCTGTACATTTATACTTAGACTCCTCCGTCACATTCATTAACTTCCAGTAAGGGATACCTCCATTCCAAACAAACCCTCCAAAACAAAATGTCTCTTGACTACAACCCACAGCATTCATTACCTATAAACAGGATGTACAACAAAACATAGCTATCACAACCATTAATGAAGGCGCACATACACAATTCCTGAGACATTATATCCACCCTTGCACAACTGTTTCAAAGTATATTTTAATACCAACCCCCCTGCACATCCCAACATTCGACGACTGTTTCTGTCTATTTTATAGTGGTATTACCTGTTTTTCCTGTTTTTATAAGCTTTAATTGTTGGTTGCACTTCTTAGTTTAAGTTTGCTTAAAAGTTAAACTACAGGCTAATACACTCAAGTGTACTAGCTTTTGATAGCATTTAATCGAAAAGCAAAGCATTTATTGTGTTTTCTGTTCTGTCTGTGAAAAAAATTTGAAAAAAAACAAAAAAATATTCTTGTTCTCCTAACTTTCCTGGGTAGTTTGTTCCAGTGATCAGATTTTGCTGATCCCTGGGCTTTGTCTTGGTTCCTGTACTTCTCCATTTTCTTTGTTTGGTCAGGGGGAAGTTTCTTTACTCACCAGTGGGAGTGGGGAGTACTGAGCTGCCTGTTTGTCCTCAGAGGAGTGGTTTAAGACAGTAACTTGTAGTTCAGTGGCCATTTTGGGTCATTTCCTGCCTTTTCCAGCCCCCTGCTATAAAGCACGCTTTAGCGTGATTTAGCGCGGAGTTGCCACTAGAGCAGCATCGGTTTAACAAGGTTAAACTTTTTCTGGCTCCATAAAGTCTGTTCTTCATTTTTTCCCTTAGAACTGCTCTACTAGTAACCTAAACAGTATATCCCTTGACTAAAAAGCGCAGCACTTGTTCCTAAAAGTTTTTTTTTTTCCTCAAAAAAAAAAAAAAAAAAAAGCTCAGCACTTGTCACTTCTATATTATACAAAGTCCCTCACTTGTGAAACCCCCCCAGGAGTACCCACTTCCTTACTAAGTCCTCTCTTATTCAGTCTCATACCTAACTTCTTAATTTTTCTAGCATGTCGAAGGGCCAGATGCTGGCGTCCTCTCCTGCCCAGTTGGTGAATCTGGGAATATTGAGGCAATGTTACAATTGCCTCATGTACACAGACAACCCTCTCCTCCTCCCACATAACACAAATACTTGCGAGAGATGCAGCTACTTAGCCAAACTGGAGGCTGAGCTCTCTCAACTCAGGACTAGCAAGACCAGACAGGAGGAGAAGGCAACTACACACACCACAAAACCAGCCTCACATAATGCTACCACACCACTGAATCAAACACATAAACACACAAAGACATACTCAGAGGCTCTGAGTAAAAATTTACCTAAACAGCAGAGGCCTCCAAAGCAGACATCCAAACAACTGCTACCTCAAGACACCCCACAAGCAACACATAAACCACAAAATCAGTGTGCAAAGCAGTCACAGCCCTTAAGGCCAAATACAACACCAAACATACTTGTCATAGGTGACTCCATAGTCAGACACACTGATGTCCCACTCACCAGGCTGAACAAGGAGAGGGTCATAGTAAGCTGCCTATCGGGCGCTGGAATCTGCCACATAACACAAGCACTCGGGACACTCCACTGCAAGTACAAATATGACACAGTCATTGTCCATGCTGGTGTGAACGACCTGAGACGTACCTCCCTGGACTACATGAAAAGAGACATAGAGGAGCTCTCTGATTATGTAGCCCAGGCAGGTATGACCCTGACCCTGAGCAGTATCCTTCCTTCACCAAGAATGATGCCACAATATAGAGACAAGATGATCAGCTTTAACAATTGGCTTAATGTATGGTGTCATTCAAAGGGGATCCAGTGTCTGTCTGCCTAGGATGACATGCTTGACAAGCCACGCTGCTTTGCAAGGGATGGCTTGCACCTGTCACCCCTGGGATTCCGGATATTGGCTAAGGCTCTTGCCACCCCCATAGTGCCTTTTTTAGGCAAGGCTCAAATTCTAAACCTACCACCCTAGAAAACAAAAATGGGAAGAAACTGAGGGTAATGCTGCTCAATGCCAGAAGTCTAAATCTCAAAATGCACGCACTCGAGGCCCTTCTCAGTATGGAGAACATCGATGTCTGTGCTGTAACTGAAACCTGGTTCAAGGCTCCTGAGAGCACCCCAGCACTATTAGGTTTTACCTCATATCATGCAGGCCGCCCCAAAACCCAGACCACACCACAAAAGGAGGGGGTGTATCCATATTCATAAAGGATACCCACACCTCCAGGTTGGTGGCAAAGCACGAAGCTTCGGAAACCATCCAGGTGCAACTAACCATAGGCAAAACTGCTCTACAAATTGTAGCATGCTACAGGCCACCCTTTCAAACTCAGGAACCCCACACAGCCTTCCTGAAGAAACTGGAGGGTATAAATGTATCTCCAAACACCATCATATTGGGTGACCTCAACTACCGAATATAAACTGGGAACATTACTCAAGCCTTAACTTTCTAGCCCAACGGTTCCTGGAGTTCATAAATTCAAACACCATGGAACAGCTAGTCACTGTTCCCACGAGAGGAGAAAATATACTAGATCTCATTATCACAAACATGGGGACAAAATGCTCCACACCGGAAGTATATCTCTCATTGGTGAGATCTGATCATAAACTAATTTCACTGGAAATCCACATCCCGCCCCCACCCGAAACAAAGACCACAGTGAAGAACTTCTCTAAAGCAAACTTCACACTACTCAAGACTGGTGTGGTATCCTTCAAGGCCCCTGAGCCAGTGGAAACCACAACCCAAGCTGTGGAAGCCCTTACAAATGCCTTCTATGAATACCTCCAGGACTGCATGGATCAGGCAATCCCAAATAAAACCAAGACTCTTTCCACAAAGGGCAAACGTCCAGTCTGGTGGACCCCAGCCATTAACAAACTTTACAATAAGAGGAGAAAGCTATTACATGATAGAACAAAATCCATAAAAGGGAAGTCACCCCTGATCATTATTAGTAAAAAAATACGAGGACTCATAAAATAACTAAGGCCAATTTTGAGAGAAAAATTGCCATGGATTCAAAGGACAATCATAAGGCCTTTTTCAGCTATGTTAGGAACCTGGGTGGAAACTCCCAGATATGCTCAGAATTAGTCCAAAATGATACAAAAATCACTGAACCCACAGACATTGCCAACATACTGGCAGACAGGTTCAGTGCAAACTTCACCCCCCTCTCCCCCTAAAGGAGAGATAACTATCCCAGCGGAGTGTAGCCTCCCAGACATCTCAAATGCGCAGGTGAAAGCTGCTCTCTCTAAAGCTAAAACACAGCATCAGTGGGACCGGATGGTGTCCCCGGCTGTGTGCTACACGAGCTAAATGAGGAATTAAACCCGCACATAAGGCAGCTGTTTAATCTCAGCCTTACCACAGGATACGTGCCCAAGGAGTGGTGTACGGCAACTGTGGTCCCACTCCACAAAGGCGGTGCCTCTATGGACCCTGGTAATTACCGCCCCATAAGCTTAACAAGTCTAGTCTGCAAAGCTATGGAGAGGATCATAATGGAGCTCATAAACAAAGATATAGGGGACTTGCAGACATTGGACCCGACCCAGTTTGGCTTCGTCAAGGGCAGATCATGCCTTTTGAACTTGGTTGACGTCTTCAAAACAGTCACCAAGGCCATTGATGAGGGAAAGGCAGTCCATACAGCCTACCTTGACCTTGCAAAGGCTTTCGACACAATACCCCACTCGGGTATTGTAGAAAAACTTACCAGCTTAAATGTAAACCCATATGTCACAAGATGGGCTGCAAACTGGCTTAAGGACAGAAACCACAAGGTTAGAGTTGCTGGCGCTATGTCAGACTCCAAGCCGGTCACAAGTGGTGTCCCACAGGGCTTGGTCCTTGGCCCCCTATTGTTCGGCATCTACTTCTCAGAAGTACAGGCCAACATGGGAGGACTTCGGCTGACAAAGTTTGCAGATGACTGCAAACTGGGCGCCATAGTGGAAAGTGCATCGGACACGGATATCCTTCAGAAGGGACTCATGGAAACAGATAGCTGGTGCCAGAGCCATGGCCTGAAGTTAAACGCCAAAAAATGTATAGTCATACCCTTCGGGAAAAACAAGGTAACCCCAAGCTACCATATAGGTGGCAATCCACTAAGCACAGAAGAGGTTATCAGGGACCTGGGGACCCAGGTTGACAGTGGCCTTTCTTTTGACACTCACGTTGCTAAAGTGGTTAGAAAGACCTTCTACATTGCCCACCTGATCATGAAGGGATTCACATCCAGATCTAGTGAGGTCATTGTTCCCCTGTCCTCTTCACTTATCAGACCAATGATTGAGTACAATGCCCCATTCGAGATGTATCTCACCCGACATCTGCAGCAATTGGAGAGACCCCAAAAGTTCAGTCAAAAAAACCACTTGAAAGACCAAACCAAGAAAACGAACAGGAAACCAACCAGTGGAAAAAGTGCAGGAAACTCCAAGAAATAGCGTAGTAAAAACTCTTTAATAACCGCTTTCGTCCGAGGACTTCTTCAGAATACAAAATGTTTAAAAAACCAAGCATTAAATACACTCACAATGAATCATCAAACAATTAATCAATTATCAATTATCTAAAAATAATCCCAGTTGATTAAAATAGAGGCAAACCCATTACTTGAAAAGGGAAGAAAAATGGCTTTTGTCAATAGCTAATTTACTGTTTTTTAAAAAACATTTAATATTAATAGACTCATTTAAGCCGGGATGTTTGTCAGCTCTCAATTTGATTTGCCATAATGTCTCCCTTTGCTCAACAAAATTTTTAAAATCCCCACCTCTAATGTCTGGTTTCACAACCTCAATAATAGTAAATAAACATTTTTTGAAATTGTTGCAAACCAGAGAATGCCTGAACAATGCATTCTTTTCGTCATGGGTTTTGATATTATATATGTGTTCACGAATACGAGTTTTAAGACTCCTGGTGGTCATTCCAACATAAAAAGCTGGACAGGTACTGCATAAACTAACATAAATGACCCCTTTTGTACTACAATTAACATGTTCAGGCACCTGGAAAGTCTCATCAATACTGTCAATAACTATAACAGGTCCTTTAGCTATATACCTGCACATATTACAGTTATTACAAGCAAACATACCTTTCCTCAAAGCATTATGGACCACTTGTTTAAATTTGTTATTTTCCAAAGCTTTCTTGGTGTTATAGGTGTTTCTAAACACAAAGTTTGGCTTATTACCTAATACCTTAGAAATGTCGTGGTTCCCTTGCAAAATTTTCCAATTCCTTTCTAAAATTTGCCTAATACCATAACCATCAATACTCATGTCCAATGAACAAACACATTTATTGAAACATTTTTCCCCCACAAAATTGTTACAAGCAAATACCAGGTTCTCAGATTTGTTATAACTCAATATTGCTGGATAATGTGTTTGTCGCTTATCCAAAATGTCCTTAACTGTTTCATTTAACAATGTTAAGGGGTACCCCCTTTGTTGAAACATAAACTTAATAAATTCAATTTCATCCATAAGGTCATTATCTTTTGATGACATTCTACATGCCCTGATAAATTGCCTCTTGGGAATGTTCCTAATGGTATGTCTAGGGTGAGCACTAGAAAAGTGAACATAACTGTTCGTAAAGGTCTCCTTACGATAAATTTTGCTATTGAATCTCATGTCCAGTTGATCCCACCAAAACAGAATATCCAAAAAATTGATAACCAAACCAAAACTACCTAATGTAAATTTTAAAAAACTACTACCCAATTCATTCAAGTCAGTGATGAATTGATCCACTGTATTCTTGTTCCCCTCAATAATAAAAATCAAGTCATCGACAAACCTTGAATATAACAAAATTGGAAATTTGACTTTTAATATGTATGAAACATAAACTTAATAAATTCAATTTCATCCATAAGGTCATTATCTTTTGATGTCATTCTACATGCCCTGATAAATTGCCCCTTGGGAATGTTCCTAATGGTATGTCTAGGGTGAGCACTAGAAAAGTGAACATAACTGTTCGTAAAGGTCTCCTTACGATAAATTTTGCTATTGAATCTCATGTCCAGTTAATCCCACCAAAACAGAATATCCAAAAAATTGATAACCAAACCAAAACTACCTAATGTAAATTTAAAAAAACTACCCAATTCATTCAAATCAGTGATGAATTGATCCACTGTATTCTTGTTCCCCTCAATAATAAAAATCAAGTCATCGACAAACCTTGAATATAACAAAATTGGAAATTTGACTTTTAATGTACTTAAAAAAACCTCTTCCCACCATGCCATCACTAGATTAGCATACGATGGTGCAGCTGATGACCCCATTGCCACACCACGTTTTTGCCTGTAAAATTTGTCTCCAAATAAAAAATAATTGTTCTATAACAAAATATCCAAGAATCTACAAATAGTAGTTATTTGTCCTGTACTATATTCACTATTTTTGCACAAAAAAGTTCGAATGGTTTCAACCCCCTCATCGTGGGGGATGCACGTAAATAAAGAGACAACATCCACAGTAAAAATAATGTGTTTTTCTGAATTCAAAACATTATCTATGGCAAATTGATTTAATTTATTTAGAAAATGCCAGGAATCTTTAAGAAAGGAATCCTGTTTGGCCACTAAAGGACCTAATGTAGCATCTATAACCAATGAAATTCCCTCTGTTATGGAGTGTGGGGAAGAAACTATCGGACGGAATGGTGGATCAATACAGTTTTTATGTGTTTTGGGAATACCAAAAAGAACCCCAATTCCGGGGTTCTCGATCACACAAAATTCATATACGTCCAAATCAATTTCATTGGACATCAAGGCCTCATATAAGAATGAATGTATTAACCTTTCTTTCCTTTTGATATCATACAAAGTTGTAACCTCGTACTCATCCTGATTTTCCAACAATTCCAACATTTTTAAACGCTAAGACTCTTGTGACATGATAACTATATTGCCACCTTTATCGCTTCTCATAAATCTCAGTGTGTTGTTTTTCTGACGTAAATCATTAAAAGCTTTTCTCTCTTCATAATTTAAATTGTGTTGGTATCTACCCTTGTTTCCTAACAAACTTTCTAACTCTTTCAAACACATTTCTTCAAAAACTTTGATGGTGTGAACCAATGGGGGATTGTAGGTGGAATGTTTTCTAAGCACATTATTGTCAATGGGAATATCGTGTAAAATGTAAGATAAATTAAGTTTTCTAACAAATTTTTTTATATCGATAACAGTCCTGCCAAAATCTGCCTTATTTGTAGGAACAAAATTTAAACCCAACCTCAATACATTAAGTTCTTCATTAGAAAAAGTGGTATCAGTAAGATTAATAATGTCAAAACAGTCAGTTCGTTCGATTACATCTCGTCCCCCGACGAATTTGAGCCTAGGAATGTCCGGCTCCTGGTAAAAACGCTATTTCTTGGAGTTTCCTGCACTTTTTCCACTGGTTGGTTTCCTGTTCGTTTTCTTGGTTTAGACCCCAAAAGTTCCTCACCAAAAGGATAAAGGGACTCCAAAATCTGTCATATGCTGCCAGATTGAAGAAACTCCAGCTCTGTTCAGTCACATACCGTCTGCTCAGAGGTGACACGTGCCTGACATACAAGGCCATGTCCAACCCGGAATTAATGGACATGCTCCACCTCAAAAAATCCAAATCCACCAAAACCCTTAGCACGGATATAAATAGGACATGCTGGAGGGATAGATTTATCACTCAGAGACTCCCTATGCTGTGGAATAAAATCCCGGTCCATGTGAGGCAGAGCACCTCGCTGGCTCTGTTCAAGAGAAATCTTGACCTGTGGATGGGAGATCGTAGGTTTACCCCGGGAATCATCTCTGTGTCACTGCTGGACAGAGGCCCAACAAACTAATGGGCACAGTATTTTTTCATATAAGGGGTGGCGTAAGCCACAAAACTTTGGGCTAGGCTTATAAATGCCTTAGGGTAGATAGCCTAGTATAAACCTATGAACTTATGATAGTTCCATACCTTTTTAAAGAAGTTCAGATTTCAGTTTTCACTGCCTCCATTAACACATGGCTTTCTCTACCTTTATGTAATTACACAATCCTATCTGCCACAAACAGAGGCATCCTTAAACAACAACAAATGAGCATACACATCTGCATTAACACCATTAGTTACCATCCTACCTGTCACAAAAAGAGGCATCCTTAAACAACAACAAATGAACATACACATCTGCATTAACACCATTACTTACCATCCTACCTACAACAATAAAGGACATCCTTAATAACAAATGAACATACACATCTGCATTAACACCATTACTTACCATCCTACCTACCACAAATAGAGGCATCCTTAAACAACAACAAATGAACATACACATCTGCATTAACACCATTACTTACCATCCTACCTACCACAAATAGAGGCATCCTTAAACAACAACAAATGAACATACACAATTATTTTTTCTCTCAATCATTTTTATTGAAGTCAGACACTAAAGTACATCTTCTCAACCCACCAAAATTTAATTTTTTAAATCAAGGTAACTTAAAACATTTTTTTTGTATTTTAGTTGATACAGTGCACCATCTATATATAACAGTTGAACTATAATCTCCCTCCTTATCCACTAGAAACCTTCTCACCCCTCAAAGTATGATAGTTTACCCTATTATCTCTCTTCTTCTGCCCCCTCCTCACATCATTAACTGATTTTTCCTTTAATCCTTTTATCTGTCTGTTACCATCATATACTGCTACATGCCTTATCCACCATTCTATATTTTCTTCCTTAACAATGATAATGTTTCCCTCTTTCTTTCCCTTTGCACTTTCATTTTTAACTATCATGCTATTAATACAATTTTCCATTTCTTGTCTCCACATACTCCCTGTTCTTCATACCAAAGCTTATTGCTTCATCCTTGTTGCCTAGACTTCTATATATCTACTTTGTATTCCCTTTTTATACCCCAGTCTCTTACCCTTCCTTTAATACCCCCTCCATTTTATCCTCACTGCCTTTCCTCTCTATATCAGCTCTTAATTATTCTGCCATGTACTCTCACCCCAAAGTCCTCTTTGACTGATAGCCTCTCTTCCCCTCTTCTTGCTTCCTGCATCTGTTCTATATGCCTTAACCTTTTTGTTCCTCTTTGCCAAAACTCTCCTGAATACCTGCTGATGCTACCCACTGAATATGTCCCTGATTCCAATCCCTTTTGATTTTTACTCTTATCCCCTCTTCATGGGCTTCTTTATTCCTGCTTCTGCTGTTTTCTCTATTTCTCTAAAAATATGTTTCCTCCATCCTATCACTATCCCCCAAAATCTTTCATATTATCTTATATTTCAAATCCGTCAGTGTTTTTGCTAAAACATAATGAAAAAAACAACCAGCCAGTAATCTAAAAACTTTTATTGTCTCTAATGTCTTGGCCAACAAAGCCTTCAAGGAGTAAAACTTTTAAAAATCAACTGCCATAAATACCCTCACTAATTACAATTAAAATACTTAATTAAATAAAAAAACTCCAATTACATTCTAAATTTAGCCCATTTGGAACCAATGTGTTGAACGTCAGTATGTACACAGATTCTTTGTTCAACAATCACTTTTTTATATGGACACCACCATATTGATCAAGATTATTTTTTTTCTAAAATTGCTCCCTGTAAACCTTTAGCTTCACCTTTATGAACATTTTTAAAGTGTTCAGCTATGGAGCTTTCCTGTTTAACATTAATAATGTCTCATACATGCTCCAAAAGCCTGACCAAAAAAGCTCTCTTACTTTCTCCTATATAAAACTTACTACAGGGAAACTTTAGGGCATATATTACCATTAATAATGTCTCATACATGCTCCAAAAGCCTGACCAAAAAGGTCTCTTACTTTCTCCTATATAAAACTTATTACAGGGACACTTTAGGGCATATATAATGCATTGAGTATCACAACCATAAGATCCCTGTACCCTAAATCTAATTCCATTAATTTTTGGGAAACTCAAAACTATATATTTACAACCTTTACATTTCCCAAAGGATAATGTTCCTTTTAATGTTACTGCCTTAGAAATTCCACTGGGCTGGGGAGGGGGGCAACAGATCTATCATGAACTAAAAAATCTCTAATACTTTTCCTTCTTTTGTAAGAGACAATAGGGGCTTGACCTCCCCATTCAGAAAAAAATCTCTCAGGGACATCAAGTAACCCCAATAAAATTTAACCAGTTCCACTAGCTTAGAACTGAAAACCCTATATGTGGTAACAAAATACATCCTTTCTGTGTTTTTCTGTACAACTCGTGTCTCATTTATAAGCACTTTATTTTTTTTTTGGTACCTGTCTATTTGATCCCCTGCAAACATATCCCAACACTTCTGTAAAACCTCTCTTATTATAACCTCTATTAATAAACATCTTAAATGCTCTTTCCATTTTTATCTTAAAATCCACCTCATTATTACAAAGTCTTTGTATTCTTAAAACTTCACCATATGGCAAAGCTTGCAGGGTATGAGAAGGATGACATCTTTGTGCTTGTAAATATCCTTGTCTCATTCCTGTGCCTAATCTCACTTTATCTGACAGATCTTCATTTGCTCTAATCTGAATAGCTGGCTTGTCATAGGTAATGGCATTAGTTGTTAATAGGCATATGAATCATGAGACCATTAAGGCGCCTAACTCAAGTTCTAATACTCTGTAGAACCCTTCCTTCTGCCAATATTTGCAGCAAAGTAATTATCATAAAGTCCCGATTTACTGATTGAAAAGCCATCTGCGTGTCTATGATTACCACCCCCACCCCTTTTGTATTTTCCCTCTCATACCAACTCATAAAGTTTAAAAACAATGTCCATTGTTCTCTGGATGTTTTACCATTCACAAAACCCACTTGTGACTCACCCACTAACTTTGGGAACATGGTTTCCAAACTGACTGTAAATACCCTTGCCATCATTTTCCCATCACTATTGCATGAGACACTGGTCAATAATTTGTTTTCCTTCCTCTTGCAATAGTATTCCTGCTTCTTTTTGTAGTCTTCGTGGAATGCAATCCATTCCTATCCATTTATAAGCTTTAATTTGCATATCCCCTATTTCTTGTTTTGATAACTTTAGCTCTAGTAGGCATACAATATCAAGCATTTCCTTTTTACTTCTACCCAATATATGTTCTCTTCTGACTAAGTTGTTCATATCCCAACATTCCAACTCACTACTCTCCAGTCCCCCCTCCTAACTTAACATCTGCTCCACAGATATAGAACTCTGTCCTACACATGCTAATAGGATTCCCACATGGGTATAAAACATGACCTCTTCAGTATATGAAAGTCTTACAAAGACATACAGTCATCTCCTAAGCCTTTAAATAGTCTAACTCTCCCCTGTAAATATTAATAAACTAACTAAACATTTACATTGTATTTATACTGCCCATATTTCTTGCTATTCTCTTTTGATACCATTGGCAGGCTTAAAGGGCAACCTCTTGACTATATAAGTCTTGCATACCTTTTACATAAAAACAAATTAAACAACACTTTCTCCATATAGGAGTCAGTCTTTGTCACTCACTGGGCCAGTGTCCATTATTGGTCTAAGATCTGAATTTGTCATGTCGTCGTGTTACCTTTCCTGCTGTCACTTCTCTCACTTTTTGGCACCTGACAACTTTTCCTCGTGCCTCTCAATATTGTGTTTCAACAGTGAGACATGAAGAACTTGGGGGGGGGGGATACTCCTAGTGTAGACTTCCCTACAAAGCTACTGCGCTTAGCAGGCTGCACTGCTATGCCTAGCTCAGCTTGCAGAGTCTATGCCAGGGTATGCCTTTTACTAACCAGTTGATCAATAGTATTGAATCTGCCTAGATACAGATCTCTCTGGCCTTCCTCCATTGAGAGTACATTTCAAACACCATCTTCTGCTTCACCCCATTCCTCTGTCACCTCTCTCACCCTTTGGGCACCATGATTGTTGCAGAACAATGCTCCTTTTTTATTTCAACAGTATTAATAGTAATCTATCCCTATATTCCTCTCTTCTTACCTTCCATCTCTCTTTTCTTGAAAGAGTATTATGTACTACCTTACATGTAACCCCAACTGTACAGACTGATGGCTTACCCCACCTTCCTTCTGTTCTGAATAAGCATATTTATTGACTCCTCTTCTCCCTCCTCAGTGTGTCATAGCTTGCCCAACTGCAGACACTTTCTTGCTGTTTGCTAACATGGCATCGCATACCTATATTTACCTTTGCTTGCTTGCAGTCCTAGCTCATGTGATGCTGCTCCTCCTTTGCCTTCTGGAGCTGTTCATTCCCATCATTTATTTGTGCCCTTCATTGTTTATAGGATCATAGGAAGTTACTAGGCTAATGACCCTAGGGACCTTACAAGCCTAACCAAATTCTACCCTTATTTCAATGATCAGCACCTATTGCCCCTGTCCAAGAGGGACACAGGTGGAACCCCTGGGATGAATTTACAGTTACACATCCAGTCATCCAGATTGTGTTTGAAGAGGGCCAATGAGGTGCTCTGTTTGACATGAAGTGGGAGTCTGTTCCGAAAGTGTGGTAACCTCTGGGAGACAAATCTGTCCCTCCAGCAGGTTCTATTAATGTCACATACCAGACTAAGGTCTTTAGAGTGAGTAACCAATGTACCATTTGACTTGCAGATATGCAGCATTTCCAATAAAGCATGGTCAGAGATTGCCTTACATGCAAGGCAGAGATCACCTCTGACTAGTCTGTATGAATCAGAATAAAGTGACAGTGATTTCAGATGATCTACATTGGACAGATGCTGAAGACCTTGTGAGGAACCTTTAGGTGCATGGAAAGGTACATACCAAAAGGGGCAATGTACTCAATTATTGGCCTGATGAGGGAAGAGTACAGGGAGGTTATACCTTTTTTTTTCTGGATGCAATGCCCTTATGAGATGAGCAATATAGAATGCCCTTCTTACCACTTTGGGGACATGGTGATCAAAGGTAAGGTTGCTGTCAATCTGTGTGCCCAGGTCTTTCACCACTGAGTGCATAATTTGGGTGTTGCTATTGATGTGGTAGATAGCAGGAACATCACTCTTACCAAAAGGGATGATAATACATTTTTTTGCATTGAGTTTAAGGCCATGACTTTGGAACTAATCATTTCTTTGTGTAAGACCCTCTTGTAGGATGCTGATATCATTAGGAGATTCTGTGACAACTCTCAGTTTGCAGTCATCAACAAACTTTGTCAGCCATAGACCTTTGTTTTTTTTTGTGCTTCAGAGAAATACATTCCAAACAGTAGAGATCCCAGGACTGATCCCTGTGGAACACCACTGGTTACAGATCTGCTGTTGGAGGATAACTCCACTATTTTGGCTATATGTGTTCTATCAGTGAACCAGCTAGTGACCCATCTAATGATATAAAGGTTGATACCTAGCTGGGTGAGTTTGTCAATGATGCCCAAGTGGGGGATAGTGTCAAAAGCCTTGGCCAAGTCTAGGTAGGCTGTATGATTTCCCTGCGTCCAGGGCCTTGATGACTGTCTCAATGAAGTCAACCAGGTTTAACAGGCATTATCTCCCTTTGACAAATCCAAACTGAGTAGGGTCAAGTGTTTGGAGATTACCTATATCTTTGTTGGTAAGGTCCATGATGATTCGCTCCATGGGCTTGCAGATAAGGCTAGAAAAGCTAATATTTCCTGGGGTCAGTGGAAGCACCACATTTGTGCAAGGGAATAATGGTGGCTGTTTTCCACTCAGCTGGGATGAAGCCGGTACTTAGACTATGAAAGAAATACCCAATGGTGTTGCTAATTCTTGTTGGAACCCATGTAGGACACAGCCAGGGATGTTCTCAAGTCCCATAGATGCTGTATTTGTGGCCTTAGAGAGGGTGTTTATGACCTGCTCTTTAGAGATACAAGGTAGGGGACAAGTGGTACGGATGTTTCTATTGAGGACCTCCGCAAATGTAGGTATGTGTGATGTGTGTTTGGGTGGAGTAGGAGGTGAGGTGTGCATGCTGACAGCCCGCTCATTGTCATAGGTACTGACTGGTTTGTGAGAGCATGGATTCAAGGTTCTTAATATAGGTGCATCTCTCACATGTTGAGTTTGTGTGGACTAGAAAAAGAGGGCAGTCAGTGAACATGAGGCACTGCCTCAGGATGCTCATGTTAACCAATCTGGCTGGAGAAACTGTAGAAAATTGTCCATCTATAGTGTTAGGTAAATGTATATGGTCAGGAAAAGAGGTCGCACTTAGGAATGGCTAGTGGGTGAGAGGTGTGTTGGTACCTCTAAGGCTAGGCTTAGTGTTCCACCTGACAGTAGAGCAGGGCCACAAAAATACTCTGGAGGACCACAAGCAAAATGCTAAGGGAAAATTTAACAAGCAAAATGTTTGCATCTTTAACCACCAATGGTAACCAAAGCTACGTGACAGTGGATGATGGTGTGCTACATGCAAACAAGGGGCTTAAATAAAACAAGAAAATAACTCTTTTAACTCAAACTAGCCAATAAGCATGCTCTCTCTGAGCTCTAGTCCAATCACCCTCGATTAAATGGGTACCAGACAGCACTGTCCTCTCACAAGGATGCAGAAGGGCCTTCACCAACAAAGAAGGCTTGATTTTGATGCTCAGAATTTACAAAATAGATCCAGAAACCGCAAACCTGGAACTGGGCTATGATACAGCTGAAGTAGTACAGTTTACAGTAAAATGTGGCAAAAAAAAGTTCAGACAATTCAAACAGATTGTAGAATGCAAATACAAATTAAAAGTGTAATATGCGAGCAAAAACTGACACTTATAGTTGGAAACAACAGATGCCTCAGATTTTTCAGTATCTCAGTGAATAGCTGATTTTAATCCTCAAGTGATACCAAACAGTGTAGATTCAACAAGTCTGAATCTGGCCTATGCTGTAAAATACAGAAGTACTAGAAATTCAAAGTGCATAAAATCTCAGTAACAACAGCAAAAACCAGTTTAAATAAAGTAGCAATTGACCAGCAATTCCCAGTGTAGAAAGGTGTAGGTCTCACTCTCCTGTCACAAGAGTTTAGACCACAAACCCTCCTAATATAAAACAACTGGTTTTGGAGCACAAGTCAGAACTAAGACACTTCAGAATAACAGACACACTAGGCCCCCAACCAGCAATTTCCAGCTTAGAATGGTGTAGGATATCTTCTCCTGCCACAAGCGTTTAGACCACAAATCTTCCTAGTGTAAAGTAACTGGTCTGGAACCCAAGTGCTAACCAGAGTAAAGACACTTGGAATAACAGGCACAATAAGCCTTCACCAGCAATTTCCAGCTTAGAAGGATGTAGGCCACACTCTCCTGCCACAAGAGTCTAGACCTTAATCCTCCTCATGTAAAATAACTGGTTTGGAGCCCAAGTGCTTAAACCAAATCTAAGAGGCTTAGAGTAACAATTACAATTAGATCTCAACCCTCCTAATGTAAAATAACTGGTTTGGATCCCAAGTGGTTAAACCAAATCTAAGAAGCTTAGAATAACAATTACAATTTAATCAGGCTACTAACAAGCAGTAATTAAATTCAGCAGAATAAGTGCTACTGAACACTTTTAAACAAGCAACAAAAGCAAAATAAAGTAGGAAGAGACACAAATGCAATTAGAGGAGCTGAATAAGGTGTATTTTTTGTTTAGTAAGGGAGGAAACAGAAGATAATTAAAGGTTAAGAAACTAAGGGGGTGAGCCTTCCCAGATGATTTCACTGTACTTAGTTGAATGAGCTGATGTGATAGGACTGGGAGGAGTGTCCACTATCAAATTTATAGTAGAGACGGGCAACTCAAAAGAGACCAATTTTTTAAGAATACAACAGTTGAGTGGGTGGGTGGGAAAAATAAAATGGAGACAGATATCAGAACAGAAGTAAGGATTCTGGCAATATTAAGAATCCTTTGAAATAAGTTCACTAACACTGATAAATGTTCACAACACACAAAAACTTTGAAAAACTTAAGAAATATTTTAGCAAACTCAGAACAGCTTTTGAATACTGGTAAACCAACAACCTAGGTGCAATAACAAGCAGATGGAGTTTCTTTAACAATGCAGGCTGAAAACAGTGATAAAATCAACCAAATAAATAAATGCAGCACAGAGTTATTAAATATCACTGAAACAGAGCAAGTGCAACAAGTATACTTGTATCAGCTTTGTATTTCCAGATAGTTTTAGAAGCAATCCAAATATTGTAGCCACAGGTACAAGGAAGCTATCAGCAGAATCTTGCAAAATGTAATTCTTTTATACCTGCAAGATGAAAGACTTTTCTAAAGTTAAACTCTAAGGCCAATCAGATAAAAACACAAAACGCTATTGACCAGTAGTTCCCACCTAAATAAAATAGAGACAGATATCAGAACAGAAGTAAGGCTTCCTATAATATCAAGAATCCTTAGAAATAAGTTCACTAACCTTGATACATATTTACAACACACAAAAACGTTGCATAACTTAGAAATAATTTAGCAAACTCAGACCAGATTTTGCAGAATGCTAATAAAACAACAACCTAAGGGCAATACAGTAAGAAGCAGATGGAGTTTCCTTAACAATGTAGGCTAAAAAACAGTGATAAATCAACCAAATAAATAGTTAACATAGACAACCTAATAGCTCCCTATTTAATGTAGCAGTAATGTACACATCCCCTGCCAAATTATTTTTATAATTGCTGGGGTCACCAGCCAGTCTTTAGCCCCCTCTCATTATTTTAAATGCCACAGCACTGGATCTGTCTCTAACCTTTGCTGAAAAATACTCCACTATGTTCACTTTCAAATCTCCCATCATGTGGCCCATCTTCCAAAAATCTTTCCTCTCACATGTTAGTAGTATATCTTAGTTATATGCCTGTCCTTTATTCATCTGCCCTGTTGATTTGTAGGGTTTAACTTCCCCCCAATTTCTTTATCCAAGTCCATGACCCGGTCTTGTACAAATTTAGTTATGACTTCCCTATATTCCTTTTATCATGCCTATTACTCTAAAATTATCCATTTGAGATCTGTTTTCCAAAGTATCTATTTTTAAACTCACTTTAAGTAACTTGAACTTAATCTCCAATAGTTCATATTCATGTCTCTCCATTTGTTTAAGCTCATCATTTTTCAGGTCTTGCATTGATATATTTTGTTCAAGTCAGACAGTTTTAAATTTGAATATGACTTGCTATTGCCTACATGTTCTTCACATCAATTGCAATGGCATCCTATTTCTTTAATATTACATTATACCTCCTGAGTTGCCATTTTACCCTCCATCCTTCTTGTGCACTCTACCAAACACATAAGTTGATTACAAAGGTTTAATTATCCTATTCCCTCTTGGTACTTACAGCACATTTCAAACCAACTTAATGGGGCCTGCATATGTTGCCTTCCTCCTTTAGTCTCGCTATGTGTCAGTTTGTCTTATACCCATTTTTCTTCTCCAGCTTCTCCTCCTTCATACCTCTCTAAGTGCAATACTAACGCTAGTCTTTAGCACTCCTGATGATTAGACACCTTGTTTATAATAGCTAAAGTCCAAGCTTGCAGTTTATTATTCAGTCTTCAACACTCTTCCAGTTAATGGTTCATTCTTCCTGCCACTGCACACACTTCACCTGCATGTCATTTCAAATTCTCCTTCAGTTCCACACAATTATGTTTTCATTCTCTTGTTAACCTCTTTCCTAGCACTTAAAACTCTCCTCAATACAGTTGCTCACAGTTCCATCATTCACACTTTGAGACGTGATTTCTTCAACCTGCCATCCTACTCTGTACTTAAGAATGTGTCTAGGAACAAGCTGCATTCCTAAACAGCCATTTTTTTCAACATCTCCACAGTGCCCCTCTCAACGTTCCCCTTTTCTCCTTATTTCAGTAATATTTTTAGTTTTCTATTATATTCTTTTTTATATAAACACCATTTTGTTGAAATTGGTTGTAACAAAGTGATATATATATATATGTACAGACACATGCTCACAACCATTCATCAGAAAAAGGCCTAAAAGTAACAGAGAACATATTTAGACTGGCGCACCATAAATGAAATCCTACCTGAATTTACCTTTGACAAGTGCAACACAACATTAGGAAATAGTCATCTTTTAACAAACACTACATACAATTAAAACTCCCCACTGAAATTGCCAACACACATTTCCTATTAATAACAAAGAACAAGACAAATTAGAAATCCTTTGTTATAGTCATCTCTTCTCTGTTGTCCTTCAGTGAATCAGCCAACTCAGTATTTAATTTTCACAAGTGTGTTTGAAAACTATATTCTTCAGTAATAATCTGTATTCATTTTAATTGTAGTATCTTTGTAATCAAGGCAGTTTAATTAATTTTAATTATAACATCTTTATAGTTTTGACACCATTTTCAGTCTATGCATTCTTATCAGTAAAGGGTGATATAGAGGACAGCAATAATCAGTTGTACCATCTGATCTGAATGCTATCATTGCCCAGCATGAAGACCAGCTTTGCCTGCCCACAAGGACTCTTATTTGCTGGGTTTCCACCTCCTCTGCCCAGCAGTTTCCTGCCTTAGAAAAGATTACTCAGTAAGGGCAATTCTACATTATAGCAAAGTCAAATAATTAAACATTTTAATACAACTATAAGTAGATATTCTTAGAAACTACAAGGGAGTCTTACATGATAACCATAACATACTTCCAATTCATTCCTGAAACAACTTCTCACTTGGAGGAATACACTTGATTGGAATGATTTTTATGGCTGAGCAAAAGTTAATCACTTCAGATTAGATAACTGAATTCTCCATTGAGTTATATGGCTATATGTATAAGTAGGCTATATGTACAAGTATTAGCTATTAGAAATAACGATTTGAATAATGCCTTCGCTAAGCATAGTTTAGTATATCATACTTCCAAAAAATTATTTTTTTGTTTTAGATACATTATATTGTGCAGGTTGAGGGGGGTGATTTAAACAGTATTGTTCAAATGTAAAAAAATTAGGTGGCAGGTTCTATTAAATGTAGGTCTACTTCAGTAGACTGAAATACCATTTACCCAAAACCCATATAACTGAGACGAAAAGGCCGACAGCACAAGAACACCGACATCCTGGGACACCGACTTACCACTCCAGATAAGTAAACACTTGACCATCCTGAAAAACAAAACTGAATGATAGCAAACCCGCCATTACCCCCCCAACTAAATGTACCAACTCCGAGATCGCACTATTGGAGGGTAAGGGGCAAGGTTTGACAGGATGGCCAAGCATTTACTTACATGGAGTGGTGAGTCAGTGTTCTCATGCTGTCAGCCTTTTCACCTCAGCTATCTGAATTTCGGGTAAGTGGTATTTCGGTCTACTGAAGTAGATCCATTAAATGCTGATAAGCCTCCTGGTTTAAATTAAAGTGTTAATATTAATTTTTTTAAAAAAAAAACAGTATGTATTTAATAGATAATGGTATTGTCTTAAGAAGCTTTTTCTATTTTTATCAGTCTGTTATAAGTGTGTGACTCTTATGTGAATTTTTAAAAATCAACTGTTGTGTATTGGACTTGGTCTGATGAAGTTCTTGTTTGTTCATTAAAAAATGGAAGTGCTCACCAGTCAACATCAGTCTAAATTAGTTTTGGTTTATTTTCACTTGTCATGTCCAATGGCTGATTCTGAGGTTATACACACACTGCCATTGTGGTTTTTGTTGTGTTTAGTAGTCTGATTACATTAATAGGGTTTTAAGAATTTATTGAAGGTGTTGGTAGTTATATGGCAGGTAATAATGTTTTAAAGATGTTTTATTACACACTTGGTTTTACCTTATATAGAGGTATTGGGAGTGTTTTGACTTAGTCTGATAAGTTGCTTCACAGAATTAATAAACTGCAGATCTAACCCATACTTGGCAGAAACAGCTACTTGAATATGTCATTAGTTATGCTGCATAAAGTGAAAGGAACAACCAGTAACATTACATTGCTGAAAACTGTATTAAATATTTTTCACTGCTGCAGGTTCAAAGTGACATACAATGTGTAACAGATTCACTGGAAAATCCAAATGTGCAAGCAACTCCACATAATATTGTACATTTTTACATTTAGCAAAAATAAGAATGACAGTAAATAGGAAACACCTGGGAAGGGCTCAAAGTGGTAATCCATCCATGGATGAATAACAGCTGGTAAAAGCTGTTTTTCCTTTGAGCAAAAAAGTTCAATCTAATGTCCATAAAGGGCACACTGAGAAGTCTCTTATATTGTCCGCTGTTGTCAAAATCAGCATTGTAATACCTGAACTATCATCTAGTATATACTGATGTAAATAAGTTCCACTCCAAAACAGCCACTCTTAAACTTTAATGTAAATAGCCTTACATTATAAATGGTTTACAGTCTGAAGTTTTTTCATCTTTGAAAGCCATACTTCAGATGTTTCAGGTGACCACCTCATAGGGAAGTCTGAGATACAGTTGCTTTTCATTAGACAGCCTCCATATCCACATACTATGGCACTTGACATGGTTCATGTAAGAAGTGTGTGTGTGGGGGGGGTGTAGAGCACAATATCGTCTCTATTTGTCTGAGATGTACCTGATATATCTATCAATCATTAAAATGTCATGCCTCCTTAAAAAATGCACACAGGAATAAATATAACCATCTATACCAGAGATGTAGTTACAAAGCTCATTGAAGTCTATATTTCTACATCAACAAGTCAAAGAACACCATTTTATTGCCCCACCACCTCAGCTTCCAATAAAAATGGATGACATTGCATGCATACATGCAGACACACTCACACACAAAAGACATACTGAAGGTAAAAGCTACTGCACAACAGCTACAAAGATGCACTAGGTGCCAGAAACTATACTCAAGGCTACACAGTGCTCATTAGCCTAAATACAGAGGTACCAGAATCACCTGAAAAGGCATGTACTCTCAATATAAACATACCATTACCATAATGTTACTTGTAGGAGCAGAATAGCTGTGCATGCTTCTACTAAAAAAAAAAATAAAAAATATAACCTTCATATGAATAAATTAATTTACTACTGAAGGTACCTGTGACCTAGTTCCCCTACCCCTAATGACCACCCACCCCCTCTTATTCTACCATTTTACCTTCCAAATACGTAATTCACCTGTGACACCGATTATCTAACTCTCCCCAAACAACTTTATTATTCTCATACAAAAAATCCTGTTTCAATTTTTGTGTTTCCCAACATTTAGCAGCATTCCCAAGAACATGTCTCCCTTCCATACTACTTTGCATTATATCCATTCATATTCAGTCCCCTTCCCAACAGTACCTATCTAGTGTTCTACATTTCAGTTTCTACTTTCTCCAAAAACCCTCACTATTTCCTATCTTAACCACATCCTCATACTCTATCCTTTCAAACTCCTCTATTTCTTACATTTCAGAAGAATAAGATGATACACCTGGACAGCCTAACCTCTTCCTTCATAGAAAATACTTCCTACCTGCCTTCTACCAGCTTTAATACTCTACCACTAAATATCCTACAGCCCTGCACCTTATTCTTCCTATTTCCCCAGTACCTGCCATCAATAAAATATAGATCCCTTTACTTAATTACACTACTCTTCAGTTTATCCACTATTCTTCTGTTTCTACTGAGCCTTCTACCATTGTACCATGACTCAATAATGGCTCTCAACATCTCTCTAACTCTGTCCCAACCATCTATCCATACTCCCATCCCTATACTCTCCACATATTGCACCAAACCTGTTTAATGGCACCCCTCACTTTTACCCTAAATATGTACTCAGATTAACTCCATTTCAACTCAAATCAAAATAGAATTAAGAGGAAATTTTTTATCCAAAAAAACAAGACTCAGTAATACCCCAATATATTCAAATGTTCCTAGGAGGAGACTCAGTAATACTCCAATATATTCAAATCTTCCTAGGAGGAGACATTCACCCTAATCTAGCCTATCACAACCAACATCAAAACAATTCCCATTCACACACTGCTCTAATCTCACAATTGTTAATCCCCCATTCCAGTAATCAAACTTTTGCTACAATAAATATAAGAAATAAAATAACTGAACTACGTGCCTGGCTTGCCAAGCACACGCCTGATATTCTTGCTGTAACTGAAACTTGGCTTAAATCCAGCATAAACGACTCCAAAATTACACCCCTTTCCCCAGCTGTATCATCCATAATGACTATATAAAGAGGAAAGATGGTGGCATTGCTTTAATATTTCCCACAACTACCACAATTCCCTCTAGAGCAAAAGAATGCCAATATATAAACAAATACATATTACTGTTCTTTACATCCCTCCTGGAGATAGGCAGTTACACTGCAAGATATCCTATAGTGGATGTTCATAACAATTCCATAAGAAAAATACTGCTAGGTGATGTCAATACCATTTAGTTAGACACAACCTCTAACTCCCCTACATCTAGCACAAACTTACATGGTTTCACACAACTAATTAATAGCCCCAAGCATTATTCTGATACTAGTAAGTCCAACAACACGGAAACTGTCCACCAACTGCCGAAAGCAACACTTTATTGAGTAACTCCAAAATCGTAAACGCTTTATAAAACCACTGTGCGTTTTTGTCCACATAAACACATGAGACTTCATCAGACAAACAAATCATAAGAAGTTGCTCCTTAAATACTTCAATATAGTTAAAAACAACCAATAAAAAATCATTACATCATATCCTCATTAAAACAGAAGAAAGGCTCATTACAACCAGAGTATAAACTGGGTAAAATCATTTGACATACATACATTCTTACTAAAACCCTATTAAGTCTATCTTTGTATCATATATTCATAATTAATGTGACATAAAAACATTACAATGAGTAAATAAATAAATAAAATTCATAGTGTCAATTAATAAATTCATTCATTTGTATGAAACTCAAAATATCTTTGTCTAAATAGCACCATCTACTGTCCTTAGGGAGCTATTACTAGTACCATCTAAATTCTAGCTGCTCTCAATTTTAACACAGGAGTTAGTGAGACGTGCTCATTTAGCCCTGGGATACTTGTTGCTTCTAATAATATTTGCCACCATAATTCTTTGAATTCTAACCATTCCTCCCAGAGACCTCCTCTCATTTCCTTCTTAACCTGCTCAAGCACAAAAAAAGAAAACTTGGAATCCTTACATGTTTGTGTGTGCTTATATAGAGCATTTGTTTCTTTTTTTCCTGGATATCTCATAGGTGTGTTCATAAATTCTTTTTTTCAACGCTCTTTCTGTCTTTCCTACGTAATATGAATTGCATTGTGAACACAAAGCCAAATATACCACTCCCTGGGACTCACAGTTATAGTATCCTATACTATTAATGTTAAGGTCCCTAGCTGTTAAGAATATCTCAGTGTTATTACTGACATATTGACACTGATTGCAGTGTCCACACTGGTATGTTCCATTCCTTTTGTTAGATATACCTACTTTATTGAAAGTTTTATTACTACTATTCAGTTTATTATATTCCAACAACTTTTTTATACTTCTACCATTTTTATAAACTATTTTGGGAGTGTCTTTTTGATATTCAAAAAATCAGAGAACGAAATGAAATTGTCCCACTCCCTCTGAAAAATCTTTTTCACCTTAAGGTTAAATAAATTAAACTCCATTACCAAAGCCAATTTGTATTGAGACTCCCCTTTATTACTACTTTTATTGATATCAACCAATAATTCAGCATTATTCAATGGGTTAGTGTTGGTCATCACTGTACCCTTTATTGGCTTAAATTTAGTTAATCTATTCTGCTCCACATCTCTTCTTATGTTGGTAATAAACTCTGGTGGGTAGCCCCTAGCCAGAAACATCCCCTCCAAAGTATTGCATTCCTTGAGGAAATCTTCATTCCTACTGGTCATGCGACACCCCCTCACAAATTGTCCCTTGACAATGTTCTTTTTACAATGTGGGGGGTGTGCACTGGTGAAATGCAAAAAAGAATTACAGAAAGTACTTTTTCTGAAAACTTTAGTTTCTAAATCCATGTTGTTCATGTTTTTATATACTTCCACATCCAAATATTGTAATCTATCAGTGGACATGGTGTATGTAAACTTTAAAAACTTAGTGGTGTTCTGAATGTAGTTGAAAAATTCCATAAATTTCTCACCACCTCCTGTCCAGAAGATCACAATATCGTCCAAAAATCACCTATAAAGCGACCAGTATTGTTTGTACACAGAATTAAGAACAAAATGTGATTCTCATGCTGCTAACACAATGTTAGCGTAAGTGGGTGCGCATGCCGCACCCATTGCTACGCCTCTTATTTGCTGGTAGTATTCTCCGTTAAATAAAATAAAGTTGTACTTCAGTACTACATCAACTAATTCCACAACTGCTGTTTTTTCTGAATGCGTGAGTGTATTATCCAGAAAAACCATGTCTTCAAACCACCTCATCCCCTCATGATGGGGTATACATGTAAATAGATCAATGACATCTATTGTAACAAAAATAAGATCATTGGTCAACAAATCAGGGGTAATATTCCTCAGCAGATCCCAGGAGTCTTTTAGTATGTGTTTGTTGGTATTACAAATATGTTTAGTCATTGTGTCCACATATTTGGCCAAGGGAAGGGTTTTAGAACCGTCAGCTGCCACTATTGGTCTTAATGGGGGGTCACAAACATTCTTATGTACCTTCGGTATACCAAAGATAATAGGTATCCTGGGTTTAGGTACATAAAAAAATTGATGCAGCTTAACATCAATGGTACCCTCCAATAGCATGTTGTCAAGTATAGTGTCCATCTTCTGGTATGCCAGATGTACCTCGTTCAAGGAGACTATTCTATATTTGCTATCATCACCAAGTATATTGTTCATTTTACCTTCGTAAATAATATTCTCCATTATCACCACCCCTCCTCCCTTATCCGGCTTCATAATTCTTATTTGGTTATTATACCTTAAGTCATTCAAAGTCTTAGATTCTTCTTCTGTAATGTTGTATTCTTTTGTATTATGTTTAAATTCATCTCTAATTTTCTTTTCTAGAATTGAATCTAAGTTCTTTATTTGAGGATGATAGGGGGGGGGGTTAAATGTACTTTTTCTTGTTAGCATAAGATGTTGAGAATCAGACTCGCATATCTTAGGAGGTAATGTGACTTGCAGATTAATCTTCCTTAGAAACAACTTCATATCTATTATGGTTTGAACCAGATCTCCTTTAGTATTAGGAATGAATTTAAAACCTTTGCTAAGAACATCAAAATGTATTTTATTAATAGAAATGTCACTAAAGTTGTATATAGAAAAATTCCTAAGTGTATAAGTTGTCCCTGTTTGTAAAATCCCATCATCCGACGCCGGATGTACTGTGAACATTGAAGTGGAGGTCCTAATCTGAGTAGGAATTACAGTCTGAATAGGGGTAATAATAGGGGTGGGGGTAGGGGTGTATATAATCCTATCTAATACCTCCCTCTCCCCCTTCTCCCTCCCCTCTGCTGAAAATTTTGAAGACGTTTATTGCCACCATATTGTTGAACCTCATTCATCAAGGGTGGGAATTCAGTGTCATAATCCCCCCTATAATATTCATCACCAGAAGTTGTTCTCAAATTATTGTTAACATTACCTGTGTTAAACCTAATTCTATTATTATGTTCCCATTTTCTAGAGGGTGGCTTTGGGTAACTAACATTATTTTGATAATCCTCCACGTCCCTTTTTAATTTATTAATCTTCCTTTGTTCCAACAAAGTGCATTTAGCATCAATATCCGATCTTATGCTAAAATATCTGTCCTTTTCACTTTTAATTTCAAAAAGCATATCATTTTTAATAAAACCATCTAAAATCATAATTTCTTGTTCCAGGTCTTCCAAAATCCTACTGTTCTCTTTTATAATGAGCCTAAGTATATCAAGACCACAATCATTAAAAACATTAATAAGCTCCTTATGAAATGATGTACCAGGTTCAACATTATTAGGGTACTTCCAAACCCTCAATCCCTTTGGTACAATTTTCTGTTTAATACATTCAGTAAGGTAACAATTTTCAATACTCAGCGTTTTATATAAACAAATACATATTACTGTTCTTTACATCCCTCCTGGAGATAGGCAGTTACACTGCAAGATATCCTACACTGGATGTTCATAACAATTCCATAAGAAAAATACTGCTAGGTGATGTCATTACCATTTAGTTAGACACATCCTCTAACTCCCCTACATCTAGCACAAACTTACATGGTTTCACACAACTAATTAATAGCCCCAAGCATTATTCTGATACTAGTCTGGATCCTAGTATCAGAGCAAATTTACCACTACAGGTACAATGTCAGAATCTCTCAGTGACCAACTTCCAATATATATATATGACCAGACATCTCCCACATCCACTTAAACTGCAGTTTATAAAACAACACACAACCTGTCCAAGTTTAACAAAGAAATATTCATTGCTTCCCTGTCATCTCTTAATTGGGACACCCTAAAAATCCTCCCCTTAGATGATGATGATGTAAATGAGCTCAATACAACTTTCCTAAATAGCCTTGCACCTCCTACAAGGAAGAAACTAAAAGCAAATAATGTAATTTGGTTATCCAAATTAGTAGAATGCTAATGTAATAAAGAAAAAAAGATGAAAGAATGCAAGAAATATAGCACTCCACAATATCTCAATCTTCAGAATGTTCTGCATCGACACTAATGTGAATAAATGAAAAAAAAATAAAATATAACATTCAGAACAATAACAAACACAGCCCTAAAGATTCTGGTCAACCATTAAAAAAATATTGCACCTCAGTCAGAAATACAACCCTAACCCCTCTCCCAATAACTCGTCACTCAAAACTGCAACAGAATTAAACTCTGACTTCATAGATAGTATAGCATCCATAATCAAGGATTCCCAGCATCTAATCTGGACCCTGCCCATCAGTCACATATTACCACCGTATCCACTTTCAAAATCTGTGCCCATATCCTATATAAAACTACTGTTAAACTTGAACCATTCTCTTCTTCAACCGATGACCTTCCAAGCAAATACCTTAAAATAGCAGGCAATAGCATTTCCTATCCTGTCTCAATTACTTAAGAAATATGTCAGTCCAGGAATCCCACTTTCTCTCTTATTGTAAAAAGATTACAATTATCCCTCTACACAGAGGAAGAAATTCAACAGACATCACTGTGTTTACACCTATACAATCTTATTTTCCCTCTTCAAAATACTTGAAAAATATATTCAAAAACAATTGCTAAACTATTTCCTGCAGGGAAGAACTCCTATATTCCACACAATGGCTTCTGTCCTTCCCATAGTAGTAACACAGTACTTCTACCCTTTGTAGATACTGTCAATAAAACTAGAGATAATGGCAAACTAGTCTGCTCCATATTTCTAGACCTGTCTAAAGCCTTTGACACAATTTGTCAAAGCAAACTTTGACTTCAGATGTTCTCACTAGGTCTGTCTCAGCACACATTTCTATGGTTTAGAAGCTACTTGTCCAATAAGTATCATTCAGTACAATGGCACTCTACCCTGTCTCTATACCTCCCAGTCACTACTGGTGGACCACAAGGCTCTGTCTTTGTTCCTCCTCCTCTTTCACATTCTTACTAACACCCTCCACATATCCACACAACAGATCTCCACTCTCATATACACATTAGACAAACTGGTTCCATCCCTTATTCTTTTCTTGTTGATTCCACATTAGGCCTGCCATTAAATGTAATGCACTCTTCATCATGTACTAAGTTAAGCACCTAAACCAACTTGATAAACCTCAACATTTCTTCACTAAAAAGATCTCAGGTCTCAGTATCCTTAGCTTTACTGAAACTAAAAGCTTGTTGCTGTACTTAGTGCCATAAAGACTTCTGAGTGGTGCTCTCTGCTTAGATTTCCATGCTATGAATGACCATCTCATTCACCTAAATAGAACCAGTGGTAAAGCAAACCCATATTTTAGAGACTAAACCTGCACTATCACCCCAACAACAGCAGATGGCATGACAAGTATCCAACCCCATGTAGCTTTCATTTCTATAACAGGCTGCCCTTGTTTATCAAGCAGAGTGCATCCCTAGTGACCATTTAAATCAGTCTGGATGGCTGGATTGGGGATTACAAATTTTCAGTGGGGGTATGTGTAGAACATCTGTTTCATGGTGGACATTGTTAATCTCCCGGCAACATTAGAAGATATTGAATTTCCTGATGTTTTCCTTTGGCCATAAGCATTGCAAGACCCGATGAACATATGTTTCTTAGTCCATCTTAGCCTATAGAGGTGCTAAACTTTATTAGCTGTGTAATCTATCACTTTATTTTGTAACTGATTTTTTTAAGTGCAAAATTCTTATTCCACAGCAGTATCCAATTACTTAATTTTAACATATCCGCATTTGTCTGTTTGACAGTTTGTGTTTTCTACTTCTGACAAATTACATGTTAACTTAAGAACTTTGTACACAGTGTTTGAAAAATTCCTGCACTTTATAGGCATTATGTTTAAATATGGTATCCTAAGAGATGTTGTCAAAAAACATGTTAACTTTATTTTAGCTCCTCTAATTCTATATATTCTTTTTGTATCTTCAGTTGCATTTAGGTAGTCATCATACTTCAGCTTTTCTACAATTACAAAAATTATCACAATGTAACAATTGTTGAAGGATGGTATAGAAAAAATCCTTTATGCTGTTAGAAATACAAAAAGTGCCAACATTGATGTTCTGTCTAGTCTGTTTTTGAATAAGCGGTCTTTTTGTTCCAACAAAAATCTGGTAAAAATAGATTTGTTTGAAATAGGTGCAGCAATAACTTCCTACTTTATATATGGTAGATTTAAATCACCAATATTCAGTCCTGTGCAACTATTTATTGAATAGATACATTTTTATTTCTCCAGCTCCCAGCTCCCACAGCTTCACTTTGTGTGGTCAGCAAATACCCACTTCTGATAGTTTGTTGTTTATTGTCACAGATGTGCTAACAATATTCATACTGTTTTTGTATTCTCAGTCAGATAAACTTGACTGACCTTTATATACTATTTATACAACATTGCCACTCTTCCCTGGAACTATAATGTTCACTTCTTTAACAGAAAAAGGTGCTATGTCCAATCAAAAAATGATATGAACTCCTCATTCTTTAACAAGTTTCTATAAAAGCTGCAATGCCAATGCTATTAGAGTTTAACTGGACATGTGCTATGTGGAGAAATTAGACACTGTCATTTGTGCTAGCATGTCTGGCTGAGTTTTTGTACATAATTTTAGATTAACCTGTGTATTATTATGCCATCATGACTAGCTATGATATTGTAAATAAGTTCTTACATGTTGATTTATAATCTCTTTGTAGAGAATGTTTTAAAGACTTTGAACAGTGTCCTCCTACATTTCTAACTGTGGATGTTTGTGAAGAAAGATTCTAAAGGCAAACTATCTCAGATTCAGCTGATCTGCAGATGATGTCATCAGAATGTTGACAGTTGCTATGTGTTACTGTCAGAAGCTGAAAGATAGGAAGGAACTTTAATAAACAGCTGTTAGTTGATTTTCAAAATATGACATGAAAATTAGAACTGGAACAGTGTGAAAGTTAGGCTAGTCTATAAAATAGCCTTCTGAAGACAGGTATCAGCCAGCTGTGAGTTGTTCACAGATGTACTATGCAGTGGATACCCAAAATGACTCACCAAGAACTGTAAGCCTGCCTTTGCTCTGTTGTAATAATTTAGGTTAGATCAGGAAAACAATACAAACAACCGGTAAGTGCTTTCATCAGACCAGGTTGTAATTATTCATGCAATCATTAAACAGTATCTTAAAGTCACATGACTCATTAAAAAATGCATCTATTTATTAACCATTTCTTTTTCAATACACACTTAAAGTTATCTCTATCATTCATTACAGGAAAAGCACATGCATTTAATCTAATTTGCCAACAGTACTCTTTCCAGTCCAGTTCATCTTCCGCTTCTACTCTGCATTCATAATTATAAATTTTTATCAGTCACAGAAAATTTAAAATTCATACTTGTCAAACTATTCAGATGCTCCTGGCAAGCATGCTTTGCTAAAGCATTACTTATATTTGCTTTTTCAGCAGTTCTCAAATGTTCATAAATTATTTTATGAAATTGCCTTGTAGCTCTTTCAATATAAAAAGCTGAACACACCCCACATAAAACTACATACACTACATATTTTGATTTATAGTCATATTTATCTTGCAGTCTTATTTCATAATTTCTTGCTGCTAACATGGTCTGATGAAGTCCTAATGAAAGAATGAAAGAACTTACTGGTTGCTTTATTTAAGTCTTATTAAAGTGTTTTGTACTGTATCATGATCTGTTTTTATTGTTTTATTTAGTTCAATGCAGTTCAGTACTTTATAGCAGAATTCATAGTGGTCTAGAATTTATTAGTTTAGATCAGGGACAGTGTTTTTTAGTCAGATAGGGAAATTATAAATAATCAGTTAGATCAGTCAGAGTTTTTCTTAATGTTAGATTTCTATACTTCAGTATGGATTTCATGTTCCTGATGATTGAGTTCTGTTTTTTTATTGGAAAATACTGTTTTATATTTTTAATCATTTTGCTCATTAAATATTTTTATTAGCTTACATTGTGGCTGGTCAGTCAGTGTTTTCTTTAGCAGTTTGAGAATGCTTATACTTGCCTTGGTAATTTCTCAGGCCACTCCAGAAGCCTGGCTGCTTAGGTCATTTGCTACTAATTTTTTTTTAATATTTAATTTTTATAATTGGATACATCTTTTAAAGGGCATGAAGACACTCTGATTAGTGGCAGCATTACTATATTATGGTGGGGAAGGAACAGAGCTGGAAATCTGTGTTAGGCTTTCCCAGAAGTGTTTGGATGTGTGAGATTTAATTTATTTAAGTGTGAGTGTATCAGAGGTCTTAAACTGGGACACATTGCTCTGAAGTATATAATAAGGAGTTACATTAAGGGTAGATAGAAGAATACAGTCCAGTTCCAGGTTATAGACCATGTTCCTGTTGTGCTTTTAGTGGAAAATTGTGGAATATTACTCCTGTTTAAGTGATAGTCACACATTGGAGTCAGTAGTGAGGATTGAAACTCCTTAGCTACTGATCCAGGATAGTGGGAGATGTCACATTATTTGATGGCAGTTCAGTGGGATAGTTTCTTTACATCACATGCTAACATCTCTGGAATACATTATGATTATTAACAATAGGTGTTAAAGTTTTTATACCTAGGTCAAGCTGAGGTGATTTAATAATGAATGCAGATTTTGTTCCAAACAGGGATATACTTTAGTCTCCTTCAGGTGAATGGTTTGATTATATATGTATTAAGCACATCATTCCTGATATTTACCCACTTGTGATTTCACCTTATGTACAAAATGCATAATTAGATTGGATTTGACCACTTTTATTTGTATTAGTTTCACTAATTACAAGATACCGCTTGCTACTGTGTAGTAAACTTTAGTTTTCACATCAGTCTTTCCTGCATGATCAATAACATATTTATATATTTAAGTCATATAATAGAACTATAACTTCTCTAATACCTCCTGTTTTCATTCTTAAGTGATGTACAGGTCTACTTAGGTTAGCTTGGTTATATACACATGAATCTGTACCCCTAATTAGAGTCCCCTCTTATCAGTGTATGAAGTCATGAAACCTGAGTCTGAACTAATGAAATAGATTTTATTAATGTATTTTAGTCTAAAATCCACTTCTTGGTTTAAGGATTCTACTCATATTCATGCAGTGAAGTGTTCACACTCAGTCAGCATTAATATTTTTTCCTATTTTCAAACTACGGTAAATGAGTTTCTGATGCAAAATACATTTTTCATTTATACTTTTAAATGAAGATTTATAGAAATATTCACATTGTTGACCCTGTTAGATAATTGTTTTTGATAAGATTATTTATGACAAAATATATATTCAAAAAAACAAGTTGAGCCAGCAAACTGTGACCTGAAAAGAACATTTATTGATTATAATAGCATAAAGACAAATAACCAGACCAGTTTCGGCTGGTAAAAAACACAGCCTTCATCAGTGTAAACCAGAAGAGTCAAATGCTACAGTTTAAATCCATTCAAGTGCAACTCCATTGGTTCATTTTCAAAATTGCTCATTGAGGCCAGGTGGGAACAATCCACCTAGCTTTACAATCCGTTTGTTTTATTTAGAATCTAAAATAGAATGCCATCCAGTTTTGTTAGATTTGTTGCCCTTGACCATATCAATGATCATGAAAGTAAATTTTGCAGTTTTGTGTGCCAAATAGTGAATATACCAAGCATTGTCAAATTTTTGTTTTTAATGTTACTTACATGTTCAGAGATTCTGAGCCTGAGAGGATGAGATGTTTGTCCAATGTAAAAGGACCCGCAGTTGCATGTTGCCAAATAGACTAACCAGTCGCTGCTACAATTAGCAAAAAATTGGATGTCATAGACCACGGCACAATTTCTACTCGTAAATTGTTTAGACTTGGTAACTTTATCACAATTGATACAGTGGCCACATGGGAAGCAGACAATCAGAGGTTCACCAGTCAAGGTGGTTTGTTGCAAGTGAGTATGCCCAGTGCCATGTGTATGTTTGTAATGGTTAAAGCAAGATGCCAAGTTCTTACCTTTGCGAAATGAAAACAGGCATCTGTCTGGTATTATGTTGGCTAGTTCTTGATCACATTGTAATATGTTCCAGTGTCTATGTATGCTGTTGATTAATAAATCAGAGTTCCTGGCATAAGTGGTTACAAACCTGATAGGTTGCGGTTCCTCCCTGTTCCGTGGTTTGTAGGTTAACAAATAGTGTGTTGGCCCAGTTGCTGGCTTGCAGAACATGTCCCATATGATATCCCCTGGATCTGAATCTGTTGGTCAGGTCCTGTCTGTGTTCTTGAAAAGAGGCTTCATGGGAACAAATCTGCCTCATACGTATAAATTGAGATTTTGGGATGTTTCTAGCGATATGAGGAGGATGAAAGCTCAATGCATGGAGGACAGTGTTATATTCGGGGTACTTCCCGAAAACCTGTGTGCTTAAAGTATGGTCAGGTTGTCTGTTGATCATAACATCAAGAAAGGTAATGGTACTTACATGATAGTTTGCTGTAAGTTGTAGACCCCATTTGTTATCATTCAGGTAAGAAATAAATTCAGCTAAATACTCCACATCTGCCCTCCATACCATCCAGCAATCATCCAGATAATGTCTCCAGATGTCGATTTCATCCAAATATATATTGTGCCTGTTGTCATAAATGATTTGATCTTCAATGAAGGCCATGAAAAGGTCAGCATATATGGGGGCAAAGGATGTCCCCATTGCTGTACCTTTGGTTTGCCAGTAGCAAGTATCCTGATAAAAGAAGACGTTATTAGTAAGGACATGTTCTGCAAGACCTACCAGAAAAGAACTGAAGTCTGGTTCATATAAACCAGCCACATTTAGCCAATGGGCCAGAGCTTCCAAACCTACCTTGTGAGGAATATATATTCCTCAACTACAATAATTTCTTAGAAGAGTAACCCATGAAAGAGAAGAATGAGATATCTTAATTAAAAAAATTATCAAGTCCTATTTACTTATCAATCATGTACCTAAGAACTGGAAACCAAATGAAAAACTGGAACCCTCCTATAATGACCTCCAAAAATAAAAACTCTGTCTAATAGGTGGCTAATGAAACACTGTACCACCAATGACTGTAGTACAGGCAAAAAAATTAATGATAAAGTAAAACAAATGTAAATGAAAATCTACCAACACAATTCTTGTCCGACTCTTAGGTCAGACTGCTACTCTTGTGTACAACACACATTATTGTAACTGCGTGAACAAAGGTGATGTATTGGTAATATTTCAACAGCTACAGCTAAATTACAAACCTGTTCCCTATGTTAAATCAAAAGTACAACATTTATACATAAAGTTCATTAGGATACACATTTGTTGAATAATGATAGAACAATGAGATACAAATAGCAGTTTAAGAGTAACATTGTGCATATTGCTAACACCTATAATATATTTTATGGCTCACAAGGTATTTTACTCATTCTATCTCCCTTTTTACTGCTTGAAGGTAAAGACTGAATCTCAGTTTTTGGAAAATGTGAGGGACAGTGTTTAGAGTACAAATGAAGGGATACAACAAGAGACAAAAAGAGAAGAAACATCCCTACATAATTCATAAAGTTAACTAGTAGTAATGTAGAAAAACTAAAAGTTATTAAAAATGTCTGGTTAGCACATTAAAGTTGGAAGTACAGCGATAAGTCACATAACTGTGTAAATGAGTCATGTAAAGTAATAATAAAAACAGGAATAAGAACTGCATACATGAGTGATTTAAAGGAAAAGAACTAACTGGTGGGGTAAGGAAAATGCTGTGGTGGTCTTACAACATTGTCAATGCAGGAAGGATAGACAGGATTAGAAATGAGTATATTAGAGGGTCAGCTCAGATTGGGCAGTTTGGAAACGAAGCCAGACAGATGATATTGCATTGGTTTGGACATGTGCTGAGGAGGGATGCTGGGTATTTTGGGATAAGGATGTTAAGGATTGAGCTACAAGGTAAGAAGAAAAGAGGAAGGCCTAAGATAAGGTTTATGGATGTGGTGAGAGAGGGCATGCAGGTGGTTGGTGTGACAACAGACAGAACAAGATGCAGAGGACAGGAAGAAATGGAAACAGATGATCTGCTGTGGTGACCCCTAATAGGAGCAGTTGAATGAAAAAGAAGAAAATAAGTAGGGGGTATTAAGGCAAATATACAGGTAACAGTTGTAGACATAGAGCCAGGTGTTCTAACCATAAAGTATGGTTGTACTGTTGCTATTCTTCCACAGCGATCTGCATTACTTGTCATTAGTGCTGTAAAGTTCTTCAGTAGTTGCCTGTGTCGCTATACATTTTGTGCATTGTTTTAAGAATAATGAAGAAGCTCAGATTGCATTGAATATTTTATGTTATACTCTTAGTTTTGACTGAGCATCTATTCTAGCTTAATGCCTATATTACTTTCAAGTATATGCTGTATATACGCCTACATTTTCTTTAAATCATGTAATAAATGCACCTAAATGATCCTTTTTCCTTTACAGCTGGTACTTCAGAAGCAGTGCATGATAAGTAACTAATTACGTTCTTTGTCTTGCATTACTGAAATGCTTGAATGAAAAGACTCCATTATAATTTTTTCATCTCCTCTGCCAAGTATATCTTTTAAACACCAATAAAGCATTTTACAATACTTTTCTGAACCACTGAAATTCAAAACTTCTATTAAGATGTTATTTTCAGTGGTAGTTTTATAGCCTGAAGTAAGACCCTGTCAGATTAAAGTTATTTCACTGGCACTGTGAAATCTAAGTGCTACATTTCAGTCATTATGTAATGGAGTACTGAATGACGTACTAAACATGCTGCCAGAATTTCCATTAATATATTCTACTCAGAATAATATCAGCAGTGGGAAACTAGATGCCCGAGAGGAAATGCAAATGTTTTATTGTTGCATTATTTTGTAAGTGAACAAAAAATTAAACAATTTTATTAATCTAAGTATTTGTGTACGTAGGTGCTTATTTGTGTGTGCACACATGTTTGTGTATACATATATATGTAAGTCTATATGGAAATTGTAAAATGTGATATATATGTATATATGATAAAGTTCTTTGTATTATGCATGTAGAATATATATAGAGCTTTTCTCCCTGGACCTCCGCTGAAAATGGACATGTATCCAGTCGGACTATCTCTGTCAACAAATGTAAAATATAAAATAAATAATATATATATATATATATATATATATATATATATATATATATATGTGTGTGTGTGTGTATATAAATATATATATATATATATGTGCAATAGCTATTAGCAAATGCTGTTTACAACTGTTTTTGTGTCTTACAACAGGTTTTCCTATGAGATCACACTACAATAGGGTGTGGGAATTTGCCCTTTGCTAACTATAATATGATCTCTAAGTTGCTATATATAATTAGCATGCGGTGTGGGAGGTGCAAGAGGGCTTGCCCCCTGCAAAAATACTGTTTTTCATTTTGTTTTAAGATTTTTGCTTGTTCGTTCATTTAGGTAGTTTTTCAATGCTCTTTGCAGATGCATGCACACACGGGCACACACACACACACACACACACACACACACACACACACACACACACACACACACACACACACACCCCTAAATTATTCAAAACGTTAAAAAGTCAACATTAAGAATGTTGGGTGCAAAATGTCAACAAGCTAATAATGCATATGCCAAGAAACAGCCTTGGTACATGAAAAATCTAATAACAAAAAAACAAAAAGCATCTTTTTTTTTCTCCCTACAACCCCTGCTAATTATATATACTAACTCCAAGATCACACAAAATTGGGAAAAGTGCATATTCCTCAACTGTGAGAATTGTGCAGTTTTACACATCTGTCAATCAGTTGTATAATCGAGTAAACAGATGATGCTCAACATTTGGCAACTTTAGCCAGAAGTCCAGAGTGCATCTGCACTGAAATCCAAGTCATCCACTGAAAAAAAAAATAAACTGAAAAATAAGTATATTTTAATCCAGCACTGCACTTTGAAGCAGCAGTTCAATTAAATATAGTTAACATTTTTTGCTGTTTGTGACTAAGTCCAGCTACCCTACTTCCTCCTCAAATACCACAAAACCCTGCCACAGTGGATGGGAGATTTCCCATCACTTCTCCTGCCAGCTTGATTGATATGGGCATATTGAGGCAATGTAAAAATTGCTTCATATATACTGACAACTATTTAATCCTAAAGCAAAATAACACCCTATGTGAGGCGTGCAAATACACTGTGGAACAGGAGTCAATTATTTCAGTTAAAAACAAACTAGACATCAGACAGGTTGTCAGCACACATGCTTCACCTGTCACGCAAACCTCACCTCTCACACAAAATAAGGTTACTACACATAAATCCACATATGCGGAAGTACTCACTAAATCCCTACCAAAAGAACAGAGACCTCCCAAATGCACACCACCCACACTCACCACTAAGCATAAAGAAACCACCATGCATATCAGCACACACACCTGTGTCTCAACGAATAAGCCCCTAAGGCAAAACACATCAAATGACTTGGTCATAGGCAACTCAATAGGGAGGCACACAGATGTCTCACTCACCAGACTGGACAAGGAGAATGTCACGGTCAGCTGCCTATCAGGTGCCAGAATCTGACAAATCACATATGTACTCAAGTCACTCAACAACAAGTACTGTTATGATTCTGTCATAGTTCATGTTGGAGTGAATGACTTGAGATGTACATCTGTGGACTATATGAAGAGAGACATGATGGAACTCTCTGATTATGTGTCCCAGACAGGTATATCCCTAACCCTAAGCAGTATCATACACTCACCCAGGATGATGCCACAATATAAACAAAAATGATTGACTTCAGAAATTGGATCAGCTTCTGGTCTCAGTCTAGGCAGATCCAGTATCTGTCCACTTGGGAGGATATGGTAGACAGACCTTGCTTCTTTTCTAGAGATGGTCTGCACCTTTATCCCCCAGGCTTTTGGATACTGGTAAAGGCCCTTACTTCCCCCCATACTGCCTTTTTTATTCATGTCAAAACAACACATTTTCTAACGTAACAAAATCTAATCGAGTCAAACTCAGGATTGTGTTGCCTAATGCTAGGAGTTTAAACAAGAAACTGCACTCCCTGGAAGCACTCCTCACCTTGGAGGATACCGACATCTGTGCAGTTTACCAAGACATGGTTCAAGGCTGCTGACAGCACCCTGGCTGTGCAAGGCTACAATGCCTTACACACGTTCAGACATTAAAATGAGCATGAAGGAACCGAGGTGGAGGTGTATCCATCTTCATTAAAACCAAATACACTTAGAGACTGGCCAAACAAAATGACTCCCTCAAACTATTCCATGTCCAATTAACTATTGGGAAAGTCCCAAACCACATCATTGTTAGCTATAGATCCCCCACCATGAATCAGGATAAGCACACTGCCTACCTCGATTTACTGGAATCCCTCGCCATACATCCCAACACATTAATCATGGGAGATTTCAACTATCCTTCCATAGACTGGGGGAAACGCATGAGCAAAAACATGCTCAACCAGAGATTCCTGGACTTTAACACAAATGATATGGAACAGCTAGTCTGCACCCTGATTAGGGGGCTCTAATGATCTGGACATAGTACCTGCCATGCGTGATGTCCTCCCTGGTTAGGTCAGACCACATATCAGTCTTGTTTGAAGCAACTACTGGAAATGACACCCTCACAGGAACAAAAATTATAAAAATACTTCACCAAAGCTAATTACAGCATATTAATTGATGGTATAAAAAGCTTCATTCCACCTACAATTGTAGACACCAATGATCACAAACACATAAGTGACAGCATAAACTCTGCTGTACCTGATGAGATCAAACCAGGTCTTCCCATAAAAACAAGACACCATGATGGGCTTCCAGTATAAACAGATTATATAACAAGAGGAAGAAACTGTTGTCCAAAAGCAAGAGGGGTATCATTCTGCAGAGGAAGAGTTTCCTCCTAAGCCTAAACAGAAAACTAAGAAATATTGTAAAGTCTTCTAAGGCAAATTACAAACTTAAAATTGGATCCCTAGCCAAGGATAATCATAAGGCATTCTTTAACTAGATCTGAAGCTTAAAAGGAAATGCCCAGCTATGTGCTGAACTGGTTGTAGATGGGATCACTTGTACTACAATGGAAGTTATCATCAACCTGCTAGCTGACAGATTCAGCACCAACTTCACCTCCCTCTCCCCCACCTGCCATATCCCAAAGCATACCTGACACCAGTCTTCTGTCTAGTATCTCTAGAGAGCAGGTCATGTCTGCCATCACCAAGGCCAAAAACAAGGTTTCAATGGAAACAGATAATATCCCAGGTTGTTTACTAAATCTAAAAGAAGATCTAGAGGACCCACTTGATGTTGTCTTTAATCATAGCTTCATAACTGGCTATGTTTCTGGAGAATGGAGAACAGCAACAGTAATCCCCCTGCACAAATGGTGGCCATCAACTGACCCTGGGAACTGTAGACTTTTAAGTCTAACCAGACTGTTCTCCAGGGCCATGGAAAGAATTATCATGGACCTTATCAACAAGGACATAGCAACCTCCAAATGCTGGACCCAACCCCATTTGGCTCCATTAAAGGTAGATCACACTTATTAAACCTGACTTCTTTGAAAATGTCACCAAAGCCATAGATGAAGGTAAGAGGGCGCAAAGTCTATCTCAATCTTGCCAAGGCTTTTGACAACATTCCCCACTCTGGCATCATTGAGAAACTCTCCCAGATAGGGATTAACCCTTATTTTACTAAATGTGTGTATCCAATTAGCTCACTGACAGAAAACACACTGTGAAAATTGGTGACTCCACCTCCACCAGTAGACCCATTACCAGTGGAGTACCACAGGGGTCTGTTCTAGCCCATTACTGTTTGGCATCTATTTCTCAGACGTCCAGGTCATAGTAGATGGCCTTTGGCTCACCAGGTTTGCTGATGATTTCATACTAGGAACAATCATTGAATCCCCCAACAATGTCAACATATTAAAAGAAGGGCTAATACAAAGAAATGATTGGTGCCAAAGCCATGGTCTAAAACTAAATGCAAAAAAAATGCATTATTATTCCCTTTGGCAAAACAGAATTCCCTACAAATTACAATATGGGTAGCACCCCCCTCCCCCCACTCACGCACACACACTTACTATATCTCAAAGCATATAGCCTACACAAGATATTTGAGAGGACTGATATAATTTATCCAATATAAGGAAGGAAGGAATCAGTTCAGAACATTACAGATCTGACATTCTGAACACATATATGATTCAGTTATGAAATCTCATCTGAAACAAATCCTAGCTGAATATAAAGAAATTGTTAGGAGCATTCCTCTCAATTATCCAGATGTTTGCTTCATATTTTTGGTCTGTTCCTCATAACATTTGTAGTTTTCTGTCAAATTATTGATGAGTGAAGTCACTAAATAATGGCATACGTTTGAGTTTCAAACTTCACATCCTACAGATGTTAAATCTATTATTCTATCAACTTTCTAAACTTATAAGAGCAATATTTAAAAGTTGTCCCTGATGGGCCTTTTGTCTTCCCTGTTATTTTTGGGCTTGTCCAGACTTGTTCTTAGAGGTTCAGAGCTATGGTTAGGTGACAGGGCCCAGAGCAGTCTGGATTTACTGCAAATCATAATCTGTTATACACTTCTTATTAAACTCTCTAATTTGGTATCAGTGATATGTATTTAAAAGTCTCTATGCAATTTTTTTTAATCTATAGTGCTGTGTAGCTACAGTTCCTTGACTTCTGAAGAATTTATATTTGATGTAACAGAATATTTGTTTCCATATGGCCATGTGCCTGAAATTAATGTGTTACTCCTTCTATTGTACTCTGTGTTGGGTGATGCTGAAAATGGCTGAGCTAGTTCATCATTCTGCCCCTTTAAAAATGAAATAAACAAACAATAAGGCCAGTTAGGGGTTCAAATGCAGTTTTCCTGAATTGTTATCATGGCATTCTTACTGTCTTAATGACTGAATCTCATACTTCACCATATTCTTTAATATTCACAGTGGCAGCAGATAAAATGTGTCTGAATAGCATAAATATGGAAATATACCATAGCAGGGTTGTAGGTAAGTTATTTTACTCATTATGCGTTTTTTTATTGTCACACAGATGTAGCCTGACTGACTAAACTAGTAAGTAAGTACAACTTCTCAGAACAGTATAGAGCCCTTGCAGAAAGCTGGTAATTAGGAGCCAGTGAAAGATGCATTTTGTCTGAAGCCTGCTAGGCCTTTGTGTTTCTGAGATATAAAATGAGCCTAGTTATAATAGGGGAGCACATGATATTTTGCTGTCTGGACTCACAGCTACCAATGGTTACCATAAGATGGCTTTATTTAATGTTGCCAGAGTGTACTGGACAAGGTAGCAGCCATACTTCAGATACGTAACCTGGCAATTACTGTTTTTTGCAGGGAATTACTGCATATGTGGATTCTATGAGTACACCACCAGTGACTTGAGATTTTAAGGATTATTTTGGCTTGCAGGTTTCATGAGTAATACATTGGGAAATGTATGATTATTAGGAATACACAGGTATTCCTGCTGCAATAAAAAAGCTACGATTATGGCCATAATTATCTTTGAAATGGCATGCCCTGTCAAACCATTGCAATTAATTATTTTTCCAATTCTGTTTGTTTGTGCTAAATGGTATATACACTAAACTCTCACACATGTTTATCATGAGACACTACTGGAGTAATCTCTGCTTTAAATCAATGGAAACCATTATAATGCTAAGATTCTTCTGTGACACTGCAAGTCTTAGAATGGTATGGCATTTTGAATGGGCTGGGGTTCAAATCCCAAAGTAATTGCTTAACTCTTACCAGCTGAATTTTGCCCAGGTTCAGTAATCTAAACACGTAGCTCTTTGTGTGTTTGTAAAGAACAACATTTAATTACCACATGCCTGTGCACATGAAAAATTGGCACAGATGTGCACTGTGTTCAGTCATTTCAGTGGTAACACAAATGTTACTACAGATGGCTTGTACTAATTTCCTAGCTAAGCTACTTAAATCTTTATCAGGTGTGTCTTCATGTTTCATGTAAAAAAAAATATTGGTTTGTAATACTAGTTCCCTTTAATTTCACGAGTAATTGAAATAAAATTACTGATACCCCAGCATGGGTATTTATGTACAAAAAAAGTATTGGTCACACGGTTATAAACAAAACATAAAGTAGCATGCCAATGCTGTCAAATTCTTCTGAAATGATTGCACCACACAGGAAAAAAAAAAAACATCAGAGTCATCACAGTATGAGAACTTAGCAATATATATATAGATGCTACATTTTACTGCAGAAACAGATGCATTACACACAGACACCTTGTCTAAGTACAGGCAAATGTGTGTATCCCACAAAAGTTGTCACATATACCCAGCCAGCATTATTTTGGAGATGAATAAAGCTTTGATTGTGACACAGGTGACCTGGTTCAATTAACAGCTCAGGTGTCTGAGGCACTAACATGTGAAGACAGGCATGCCAGTCCTGGGAGAATTGGTGGGTGTGTTCATGGGACACACCACACAGATTTCCCTGGCAAAGTCCAGACACTTACTGTAAAGTGCTCCCTTAGAGCGGGCGTGGTGGCTTGCCAATGTCAGCCTTTTGTGGAAGTAAGCGGTAGATTGGCATGGTCAGCGCATTGCATGCCCTACCTACAGGGGGTTACTGGGTGCATGTGAGCTATATTAGGTAAACTCCTGACAGTAATATGACATGGACCCAGCATGCCTTACTCTCCTTGCTGGCACTGAACCTTATTGGAGTAAGGTCTGAGGTTGGCCAGGAAGGCTAGGTAGATGCAGAGATCAAAGAGAGATACTGGGGTGTACTAAATCATCACCTGAAGGAAGAAAAATATAACTGCTATAGCTTAGTTTAGCAACCTACAGTTATGTTGTTTTTAAATGGGTCATTCCATTAGCCTGAAGTGTTTATTTTCAGCAAAACAAGACTACTGATTGACAAAACGAGTAGCTGAAAGTCATACTGTTTCCAAGTCCAAACTGATGGAATTAATCCGTGGCTTATAAATGAATCTAATTAGCAATATATTAGTGTACTAATCTGCCAGACTGTGCAATGAGGCCCTTTCTGCACATAATACAGTAATATATTGCTAATAAGCTTCAGACAGTATTCTTAAATTATGACATTGTCTGCTAGGTTAGACAAAAGAGGGGAGTAACCAACCCCTTGTATAGATACTAACTGGTTCCCACAAGAAGTTACATGGTTATAGTTGATTTTTTTAAGGAAAAAGATCCACTATATCTGCATTGTAGAAGAATGACATCTACAAAGTTCTATCCAGAAAAATTCATATAAGTGATCTGAAAAAAGTCTTCTTAAGCTTTCAAAGAGAAACTATTGAGTATTGGCAGGATCTTTTATTTTATGTTAGATTCTGTAGATAAAGCTTCAGTTATTTTAGGTATGAATTTTCTTTCATTACTTGACCATGATGTGCCCAGCCAGAATGTAAATATAAGAGGCCTGGCTCTGAGGTGCAGAGGGATGATGCCATGCAGAAAGACCATTACACGTCCCTCCTCAGTATTTTAGTGAGTGTGTGCCCTGGCACCAGAAATAGCAGAACATCTCCAGCCACTATGATGGCTGACTGAATGGTGGCCCCCTACCAGCTGATCCTAACTTTGCTGATGTGGAACTGCTGGCCCAATTAATGGGAGGGGCAAGTATAAACAGGACCTCTTCTAAGACTAATGCATACCAACATTAAGTACAAACACACATGCACGCACACACACACACACACACACACACACACACACACACACACACACACACACACACACACACACACACACACACACACACACACACACAATTTTAAAAATGTATGGAAAGCAAACATATAACCTAAAAATATTAGTTTATCTCAGAAATACCTGCAGTATTATAGGCACTGTGTTAATATGTGTACCATCTCCTGCAATGTTCACAGAAAGTAAGTGACAGTGTGTTATGATCTACAAGGTCCTAGATTTGAGTTTCAAGGATTTAACATGATATGGTCATGTACAACAACCATGCTTACTTCAATACAGTAGCCAACAGTATAGACTCTGGTCATCAGTATTATTATTCACTAGATCGTATAAATATGGGGAGATTCCTCAAGATTGGACATGTGCTTATTAAGCCTGTCTTTAAGGGAAAGGGGAGTAGGACAAACCCAGAGTCATATACCCCCTAACTACTTTCATGTTGTGGAAAAATAATGGAGAAGGTAATATTGAGTATGTTATTTTCAGAACTGGATAAGTTGGGACTTGAAATCGTATATCAGCATGCATATGTTGAAAACAGATCTATTACCACCTGTAACATGATGTTCTATAACAATATAACATCAGCTATGAATGAAAAAGTGTGGTGTGATGTAATTTATACAGATTTAACTTCAGCATTTGACAGGGTTATACACAAAACACTGATCAATAAATTAGTACAACTAGGTATTGATGTACTCTTGATAAGATGGATAGCTACATGGCTTACAAATGGGACATGGCAAGTATCATACAGCAACTGAACAAGTGAAATCCTTGGGTTACAGTCAGGGTGTCTCACTGGGCTCTATCCTAGGCCCTTGCTTGTTTAGATTGTATCTTTCAGACCTAACTTTATCATCTGAGGTGTTCTACAGTCTGTATACAAACAACATGAAACTGGGTAAACTGATTGTGTGTTACAGCTAAGGCATGTCTGCAAAAAACTTGACTAAATTGACTATTTGGGCACAGGAGAATAATATGCTTGATAAATACATCAAAAACTAAGCATATGAGATTTGGGAGACATAAATTGAAAGGTGAATATTTAATACAGCACACAGCGATTGAAACTGTAGACTCATTTAAGGACCTGGGTATACAGGTAGATTCAGCTATGAGTTTTTCTTATCATATCATCCAATTGGTTAATGATAGTTCTGGAACTATAGATTGTATACAAAGATTTATATAGTCTAGGAAATCAAAAATAATAAAGACCTTGTTTGTTAGTTACATTAGACCCAAACTTGACTATGGAATAAAAATATGGAAACCCTATAGGAAAACAAGCATGAGTAAACTGGAAAGAGTACAGTGGAAATATACCAAGGGCATCCATGGATGTGAAAATTTAAGTTATTATGAGAGACTAAAATAGCTGAATTTGTACAGTGTCTCTTACAGATATTTAAGAGATCTTATTCAGGTATATAGGCCATTTAGAGACAGATACCTCTGGGAATGTTTGGGGTTATCAAAAAGTACTAGAGAATCATCAGATAACCTATGTAGAAGGTTCTGTAGGAATGAGAAGTGTACTAATTGGTTCTCTGACAGAGTAGCCAATGCATGGAACAGGCTACCTAATTACATTAAAGCAAGTACTAGTTTAGATATTTTTAAGAACAGCCTGGACACTTATCATGGGAACAAGTATTTTGGTATATCAGCAAGCTCGAAGGGCATTAATACCCATGCTTGAAATATTTGTATGTATGTCAGTATCATGGTCCACTACAGAAGCTACACTCAAGTGAATACCTTTTGATCTATCATCTTTGTTTCAGGCCAATTGGTGTGAAACACTTAAGGAAACTAACACTGAAAAGCAAATATTTTTCCCATTGTGCCAGGTGTCTAGATGCATCAATAACCCAGTCAGGACCATACCTGAGAGCAAACATATTTTTAAAAATCCATAACTGTATACAAGTCCCAACATAGTTCACTCTGGTGGTTTGGATTTAAAGTTAAATTGCCCTGCTGAGACTATTGGCATATTTTCCAGGAAAGATTGTTACTTTTTCTCTGACATACAGTATGTATTCAGACTCGGGAAAGATATTGGTGTTCACTTTGTTCAGGATCATCCATGTGTTAAATAGCACAGATACTGAGACTGATTTTTCTGATCTTGTTGCAAGGTTTTTGATATCGTCACTTACTCATTCTCACCAAATTTATAGATGCTGGAGTCAGCATGACTGCAAAGTATATTTTCCAATACATAACTATGTGGGTGCCTTCTGGGATAGCGCTACATTCTCTGTGCCCTATTGTTGTCTATTTTTGCTGACAGAAAGGCAGAGAACTGTCCCACTTTTGACTTTATGGAGGATGAATCCCTTGTGTGCCTTTCCATTAGTTACCAAAACCTGGCAAGTGTAATTATAACATACACACACACATACACACACACACACACACACATGGCAGTCCACAGTCTGGCACTTCTAATTCAAATTTAAGGATGAAAAAAATAAAAAAATGTAAAAAGGCCTTCGACAAGTTGAAGACAAATCTCCCCCTCAAAAATCCTCTCTGAACTAACTTTAGTTGTACTAGTACAACTGCTGTATAGACTATAACATGACAATCCTCATGGTTTGTTATAAATCCACCCTGAACCAACCTTAGTTATAATAGTGTGACTTCTGTATAACCTATAACATGACACTTCCTGTGGCTTGTTATAAATCCACCCTGAATTAACTTCAGTTATACTGTTATAACTGTTGTATAACAAACAACACAACAATCCACACAGCTTGTTATAAATCCAATCTTAACTAACTTTAGTTATACTAGTATAACTGCTGCATAACCTATAACAAGACAATCCCCATGGCTTATTATAGATCTATGCCAAACTAACTTTAGTTATACTAATATAACCATTGTATAATAAATAACACAGCAGTCCACAACAGCTTGTTATAAATCCAGTCGTAACTAACTTTAGTTATACTGATACAACTACTGTATAACACATAACATTACAATCCCCATGGTGTATTATAACATTTCACATTTCCAATACTACCTCCCATTAGCCATTGCTTTCCCAGTTCTCCCACAAACTAACTGACTGTCTGCATTTTGAAGTTTAGCATCTTCCTATCCTTTTCCATAGTTCTTCCCTTCCTATCCCTTCATCTTTACTCTTCTAATCAAATCTCTGGCACATTCCTTTTGCCTGAACCCTTGTATGATTCCCAGAATGTTTCCTTATTTGTTGTTTGACAATACTACACAATAAATGCTGAACAAAATGACATAACTGACCCTATCAAATTCTGAGACTAGTTTTCCTTTCTGTTATCTGTTCCTGATACTTTGTACCAATACCTCAATACCTAGCCAGAGAGCTTGCAGCCCTGATGTATTTCTAGTTTATTTTGCAATCTTCTGAAAACTATATCTTGACCACTATATGATGGAGCAGATTTTGAATCAAAGCTCCATTGCTCCTTTTATATATCCTGCTTCCCTCTGGATTGTTGCACAACTTTCCTATCGTGCACTCCTTTAGATATATATAAATCTTGCTTCCCCCTCAATGCCCAGACTGCCACTGTGCTGTGCCCGTTTCCTTAAATGTTGAATGATTACTCTTGCTAAGAGCCTTTACCTTTGACAGCCTCTTCCATGACATTTCTGCATCCATAGTCGGTAGTCGTCAGAAATGCAGCCACAGTCAAGACCAGTCTCAATATCTGACACTAATGCAGGGGTAGCCCTTTCCCACTTATCTGATAAAACCTTGGTGTAAATGTTTGTGTTTGAGTTTTATTTGTTTCCATTACCTTGGAGAAACTGGTGGGATATCTGCAAGTTTTTAGTGGTTGTTCACCTTTTCATTATCTTAATAGCGTCAATAACCTCTCTAGATGTAATTAGCACACTTACCTCCTGTCTTATCCTTGAATTAGGAGAAGACTCCTTCCATAGACTTCTGTTTATCCCATCCCTATCAATGATTTCATTGTTCTCTCTATCAGAATAGAGATCTCTGTATATGTTTCTACACATTTTCACAATATCTTATGTATCCCAGTAGGGGTCCCATACAGAACGCCGGCAGCTGACATTCCGACACCCATATGGCTGATGCCATATGGTCGACATTCAGAATATTGGCAATGGGGAAACGCTATCTCCCCATAGTGTAGAATGGAAAAATTTCCATTCTTGCACTGTAGTGCAATCTCAGAGTTGGTATGTTAAAGGTACAGGGGGGCGGCACCCCCCATGGGGGGTGCAGGGGTGCATAGCCCCCCTGCTAGCACAAAAAAGGAAATTTTATTTTCCTTTTTTGTGAAGTTCTGGTGCTGTTGATATCGTGAGTGTTGACCATATGGCGTCGGCCATATGGGTGACGTGTTTTGGGCTGTCGGTGATCCCCCAGTAGACCGCTCATCCTTGTCTTTAAGCTACTATTCTATCATTTTTCCATTTTTTTTCTTTTAGCTTTAAAGACAATAACTGGATATTCAATTAGACCCACCAAAAAGATGTCCTACCTAGCACCACACATAGACTTTTCTGTTCTTTTTCTTTCAGCTGGTCTCTTAGCCAAACTTACTTCACACTTATGGTCTTTTATACCTAACATTCCATGCATCCTCTGAAGCCTCTGTAATTCTGTTTCTCTTCTCTCCACCTCCTTCTCTTCCTCCCTTCTTTTCTTCTTCTCTCTCCTGATCACTGTTCTGCTCATCCAAGCTGTAGTCAGTATATTCTACCACCCTGTCACTGCACTAACTTCACTTTTTCTATTCTCTTTTCCCATCACTTTGACCATTCCCTGTAATCAGCCTATGTTGTTCCTGTATAACAATTTGCAGAGTTACATTGCAAACTATAATGAAATAACAGCCTTATCCAATTCATTATCACTGCTGTTTGATACATTATTACTAAGTAAAACATCTAAATTAATAAGTAAAACATTGATAAGATTGTATATAAAGTTAAGATACTCCTTTATGATCTACAGGTGGATAATCCTATTTCACTAGAATTATATGAGTTTATACATTTATAGGTAAGTACTAGGCTAGCTGCCCTAGCAGGCCATTTTTTAGCCTAGCCAATTTCTCTTTTTGTGCTTGAATTAACCAATCCCATTTGATTAGTGATTGGACTTACCCTTGGTTAATAATTATATATTGCCCCTAATGACAATAACTGGGATCATACCATACATAATTTTCTGGGACCCATACATGGGATAGTACAGGGGCAGTGTTTGGGGTATATTTCTGTTTCCCATCCATAGATCCAAGCTGCACTTGAATATTGACAGGGATGATCTTTGTTTCATGTGGATGAGGAGCCTGTTTCAGAGTAGCAGTATCTTCTGAGAGATACAGCTGCTTCTTCAAACCATTATGTTGATGTTGCAGAAGAGGTTTAAATCCCTAAACCAAGTATTTCTGATGCCATTTTCTCTGCTGATGTGCAGTAAATCCATTAGTACTGAGTTGGAGGATGCCGTGTACACTAGACATAGGTCACCTCTTAACAGTCTGTAGGATACGGTGACAGGTATTTGAGTTTATCTATGTAGGACATATTTTTTAGGGCTTCCATCTTTTTAGGAAGGTATCTTTGTGGACATTCATTTTTGTTGCATCTAGAAGGATACATGCCAGAGGGGACATTATACCCAGTGAATGGCCTAATGAGAGCTGAGCAAAGGGGGACAATGACATCCCTATGTCTAAACACAATCCCTTTATTTAAACCCTGTTCAAAATAGAAGGACTGTCTTGCAAGAATGGACACATGGTCAAATTTTAGGTCACTGTCCACATAGGTTCCCAAATCCTGAACAACTGAGTCAACTCTTGGGAGTGTATTGTCAATGTGGAAGTTCCCTGTGGTAGTAATGTATAAAAGTAAACACAAAATATCTGTTTTATACTGCCTACCCAAAATACATGAACATAAAACTAAATCTTCTTATGTGACCTATAGTCACATGTGCTCAATGGATAACTCAACCTATTTCTACTTTTTTAGAATATGTTCTTAAAGAATATTTATCAAATGTAGAGAGTTATATCCGAAAGACACTACTAATTTTCTTGGACCACTTTATTCATGGAATAAGGATAATGTATAAAGAATGTGATTTTACTTAAATTAGATATGAATTCATTATTCACAATCATTCCCAACCATTTTGGTACACAAGATGTAGCAGAAAACCTTTATAAGTCAACAAGGTTTATTGAAACTGTATGCTTCTAAATGTTGTACTTAGTAATAAAGTTTTATTTAATAATGATTTTTTTCAACAAAAGATGGGAGTGGTGATGGATACTCCTACTCCAATACATATTTTATTTTATTTATTATGTATTTCCAATTTGTTTACCGGGTTAGTCCAACTGGATACAAGGTGACCGTTTTCAGAGGTGGCCCAGGGAGAAAAGCTCCAGATACATAGTAAAAAATGTAAAAAAGTAATAAAAAATTATATAAACATAGCTATTTTGTACAAAAAGCATGGAAAATATGAAAAGAATAAAATCAGAGTTTTACAAATGATGCAGCACACAGTGGTTAGAATATTGAGGAACAATTAAACAAGATATTATACAACAAATATACACTTGCTTAAACATGGGCGGCCATGGTGGTGCAATGGTTAGCATTGTCACCTCACAGCAAGAGGTTCTCCGGTTCGATTCTTGGCTGGGGTGCCATCTGTGCGGAGTCTGAATGTCCTCCCTGTGGTTGCATGGATTTCCTCCGGGTGTTACAGTTTCCTCCCGCATCCCAAAGACATGCAGTAGGTGAATTGGACACTCTAAATTGGCCTTAGGTGAGAGTGTGTGTGTGTACCTTCTGTGGAAGGTTGGGCACCAGGCTGGCAACTTGACACTGTAAAACTCCACTGTCAATCATGAGTGGACAGATGATCTGCTGTGGCAACCCCTAACCAGGAAAAAGCTGAATGAAGAAGAAGAAGAAGAATACACTTGCTTAAACATAAATTCAAAAAGAAGTTTCCATAACCAAACAGGGTCATAAACTAGAAATCATAACTATAAAGGAGTCCTAAAAACTTGGTTCACAGTACTATGCACTAAGTGAAACTACACAGTACACCTGTGATCTAGGGATGCTGAAAGTCAGGAATAGGTGAAATTAGTCTGGTTCTGTACAGGAACATATCCAAGTTTTGAATACGATATCTTTTAGTAGGGATTTGAAAGTATGTTGCTAATATAGAACTTTTTAATTAGAAAGACTTTTATATTTTTGGAAATATTTATACTCCATTTATTAGCTATTATAGACTTGTTAGCGATACTGTTGTTTTTTTTTACTTTAGTCAGGTAAGATGGAAATGTTAGATTTTGTTATGTATCTACAAAATACTGCTGACTTTTTTGAATTTTAAATAAAATTGATATACTACCTCGGTTACTTTGTTAGATATAGAGATCGCTATAATATGATAATAAATTGTGTATGGCTATTTATCATAAGGATGCACCAGTTAATGAATATCCTCTTGCTCAAAGAAAGGAGTCATTTTACAAGCGAGTAGGTTACATACAGAAGATGATGAATTTTTGAAGGTTATTGATCAAATGCCTGGTTATTTTAGACTGCAAGTTTATAGTTTAGAAATGTTGTAAGGAAATAAAGAAAGAGTGTTAATAGAGGGGATTTTTCTGAATATCATACTGAAAATGATGCTCAACAGTTACATAATAAGTTAAGTAGATATGTTAGGAAGTATAATAGATGCACAAAACGAGTGCAGATCATTTTATAAAATAATTGGTCTATACTTACAACAGTACCAGCATTTAAAGACTTATAGGTTCATAGGTAGGTACTAGGCTATCGGCCCTAGGGCTCATACAAGCCTAGCCAAAAAATGTACCCTGGCTTTCACCACCCAAGAAATTTATTTTCCTGTGCCCCTGTCGAGCAGAGCCACAGAAGTGATCCCGGGGTGAATTTCCCATTTCCCATCCAATCATCAAGATTTTTCTTGAAGAGTGCTAATGAGGAGCTCTGTTTGACATACATAGGTAGTCTGTTTCAGAGTATGGGAAGTCTCTGGGACAGGAATATATCCCTCCAGCATGTTCTGTTTATTGTGGTGACAAGGTTTAGGTCCCTAGAGCATGTAGCTCAGAGGGATTGGGATTTCTTTAAGTGGAGCATGTCCAACAGCTCTGGGTTTGACATAGCTTTGTATGTTGGGCAGAGATCGCCTCTGAGTAGGCGATATGTGATGGAGTAAAGCTGTAGTTTTTTTAGATGGTCTGCATAGGGCATCTGTTTCAGGCCAGTAATCCTCTTTGTGAGGTATTTCTGTGGTCTTTCCATTTGTTGTAGATGTCTTGTGAGGTACATACCAAAAGGGGCATTGTACTCTATAATGGGTCTAATGAGTGATGAGTAGAGGGGAACAATGACCTCTTTTTTTCTGGATGAGAATCCTTTTGTGATGACATGAGCCACGTAGAAGGATTTCCTGACCACTGTGGAGATGTGATTATCAAAGGAGAGACTACTGTCCACCTGTGTCCCAAGGTCTCTTATCACATTTTCAGCATTAAGTAGACTACCAGCTATGTGGTAGTTCATGGGTACAGAGTTTTTACCAAAGGGGATGGCAGTACACTTTTTGGCATTGAGCTTCAGGCCATGGCTTTGACACCAGGTATCTGTCTCAGTGAGGCCCTTTTGTAGTTTGTCCACATTGTTAGGAGTTTTGATTATGGCTCCTAGTTTGCAGTCATCTGCAAACTTTGTTAACGAAAGACCTTCTGTGTTGGCCTGCACTTCAGAAAAGTAGATACTAAACAGGAGAGAACCCAGGACTGAACCCGGTGGTACTCCACTTGTCACTGGTCTGATGTCGGATTTGGAATCCACTACTTTCACAGTGTGGGTTCTGTCCATGAGCCAGTTGGCAACCCATCTTGTGACATAGGGATTTATACCTAGTTTAGTGAGCTTATCTATAATTCCAGAGTGGGGGATGGTGTCGAAAGCCTTGGCGAGATCTAGATAAGCTGTGTGAACCATTTTACCCTCATCTATGGCTTTGGTGACTGCTTCAAAGAAGTCAATCAGGTTTAGGAGACATGATCTGCCTTTTACAAATCCACACTGGGTAGGGTCCAGAGTTTGGAGATTACCAATGTCTTTGTTTATGAGTTCCACGATGATACATTCCATGGCCTTGCAGACCAGGCTCGTCAGGCTAATGGGGTGGTAGTTCCCGGGCTCCGTTGTGGCTCCCCCTTTGTGGAGTGGGATAACCGTTGCGGTGTGCCATTCAGTGGGTACAAAGCCTGAGGTGAGGCTATGATTGAACATGGTACTTAGGTAGGGTGCCAGTTCATTCTGTAGTTCATGTAGAACGCAGCCTGGGATATTGTCAGGTCCCATCGATGCTGTGTTCTTGGCTTTGGAGAATGTGTTTTTTACCTGTGCAACCATGATTATAGGAACTTTGCATTCTTCCAGTATAGAGATGGGCCCTCTTGGGGGTGAGAGGGGGGCAAAGTTAGCACTGAACCTATCTGCTAGGATGTTGGCAATATCAGTTGGTTCTGTATATTTAGTGCCATTGTGCTGTAACTCAGAGCAGATCTGAGTGTTCCCATTTAGATTCTTGACATAGCTATAGAATGCTTTGTGGTTGTCTTTAGAGTCAGTGGCAATTTTGTTTTCGTAACTAGCTTTGGAGGATTTTATGAGGGATCTCAGCTTCTTACTGAGGTTGACCAGGGAGCTCCTCCAGTCATGGGATTTTACTCTTTTTTGCTACAGTTTCTTTCTTCTGTTGTAGAGTTTGTTTATGGCAGAGGACCACCAGATTGGCTTCCTTTTTTTGGAGGATAACATCTTGGTTCTATTAGGGATAGCATGATCCATGCACTCGTGTAAGTGCTTATAAAGTGTATTTGTGTAGGATTCAGCAGTCATACCTCTATTGTCTGTCTGCATGGGTGTCATGAAGTTTGCCACTTCTGTCTTAAGAAGTGTGAAGTTGGCTTTGGAGAAGTTTTTTACAATGGTTTCCCTAATTGGGGGTGGAATGTGGATATCTAGGATGATTAGCTTGTGGTCGGATCTGACCAACGAGGAATTGACCTCTGGTGTGGAACACCGGTTTCCCATGTTGGTAATGACCAGGTCTAGGATATTGCTGCCCCTGGTGGGGGTGTGATTAAGTTGATCCAAGGTGTGGGAATTTATGAATTCTAGAAAATGTTGAGCAAAAGAGTTGGTACATGAGTAGTTTTCCCAGTTAATGGTGGGGTAGTTGAAATCACCCATTATTAGAGTGTTGGGTTGTACCCTAATACTTTCCAGTGTATCAAGAAATGAGGAGTGTGAATCCTGGGGCATGATGGGGGGTCTGTAGCAAGCTACAATTTGGATTGTGGTCTTGCCCAGAGTTAGTTGCACTTGGATAATTTCGGATGCATTATGCTGTGCAACTAGCCTGGAGGTGTGGATATCCTTAATGAATATGGACACTCCTCCGCCTTTAGTGCTTCTTTGTGGGTTAGGTGGCCGAACGGTGTGGTATGAATTGAAGCCTGGTAATGCAGGGGTGCTCTCTGGAGCTTTGAACCAGGTCTCTGTCACTGCACAGATGTCAATGTTCTCCATTTTAAGGAGTGCCTCGAGTGAGTGCATTTTGAGGTTTAGACTTTTAGCATTGAGTAGCATTACCCTCAGATTTTGCTTGCTTGTACCTGTTACGGTGGTGAATTTGTCATTTGAACCTTGCCTAAAAAAGGCACTATAGGGGTGGAAAGAGCCTTAGCCAGTATCCGGAATCCTAAGGGCGACAGGTGCAGGCCATCTCTGGCAAAGCATCATGGACCGTCGATCATGTCATCCCAGGCAGACGAATACTGGATCCCCTTAGAATGACACCAGAAGCTTAGCCAATTGTTGAAGTCAATCATTTTGTCCTTGTACTGTGGTAACATTCTGGGTGATGGCAGGATGCTACTCAGGGTTAGGGTCATACCTGCCTGGGATACAAAATCGAAGAGCTCCTCCATGTCTCTTTTCATATAGTCCAGGGAGGTATGTCTCAGGTCATTCACACCAACATGGACAATGACAGTGTCATATTTGTACTTAGTGTGGAGTGACCTGAGTGCATGCATTATGTGGTGGATCCTGGCACCTGACAGGCAGCTGACAGTAACTTTCTCCTTGTTTAGTCTAGTGAGTGGAACATCAGTGTGCTTGACTATAGAGTCACCTATGACTAAAGTGTTGGGTATGTTGTTATGCCTTATGGGCTGTGGTTGAGTGGCACACTGCATTTGTGGGCTATGTGTCATTTGAGTTGTGTTGGGGGGTGGAGTTTGCTTGCGTTTACGCTTTGGATGTCCCTGATGCTTGGGCAGGTTTTTATTGAGAGCCTCCACGAATGTAGGTGTGTTTTGTGTTTCTATGTGTGTGTTTTGGTGGTGTAGATTTTGAGGGACTATGTGAGGAGTGTGGTCTGGTGCAAGTGTTTACCTTCTACTCTTGACTGTCTAGTCCAGTCTTGGGTGAAGAGAGCTTTGCTTCCAGTTTGGCTATATAAGTGCATCTCTCACAGGTTGTAGTGTTGGGTGGTAGGAGGAGAGGATTGTCTGTGTACATGAGGCAGTTGCTGCATTTCCCCAAGATGCCCAGATTCATCAGGTAGACAGGAGAAATCATTGGGAGCTGACCTTTAGACATGCCTGGATAAGTGCTTATTTATTAAGTACTAAAAACTGCTTTCCACTAGACAAGTGAGGAAAGTTGAGTGCTGTAGTAATTGGCAGCTTATGTAGTGCTTACAATGAGTTCTGAACAAGTGCTGAGTTCAAAGAAACGGATTTGAGTGCTGAAACTAGAAAACTGGCCTGTTATAAGAAACAAAAGTAAGCTAGAAGGCTTCCCTCCAACACTGAAGTGCTTGGAGGCTCAGAAGCCTGCAAACAGTCTAGACCACTTAACAGGAAAGGCAGGAAACAAGCTTAAATTTTTTTTTTGTTTGTTCTCTTTCCCAGATGCTCTCTTTGTACACAGTAGGAGTGCCTGAAATCAGAATATGATCTCACTGCACTCAGTTGAGTGAGCAAATGAGATGGGCCCAGAAGGAGTATCCAAACATAAATTTACAAGAGGGGCGGGCAGTTTCAAAGCCACTAAGATTAACACAAAAACAGAAACAGGGAGGGTGGGTGGGAAACCTAACTGATAAACAGAGTAAAAACTTCCAGTTCAGTTAATAATCATGCAACACAGTTAAATTAATTTAAATACTGTATTATTTGAAAAAAGTGCAGATAAAGGTACTTAAATTCTCTTATACGTCCAGTTGAATACAGCTAGATCTTAGCCGGCCAAAGCTGAGGTTTTTAAGCAGAAAATATTTCAAACTGTACCACTTAAATAGGCAAGGACAGGAAATCAAAGAATGTGGCTGCCCCCACACCTGCTGCAATTACTAACAAATAATAAAATTCAAGCAGCACTAACTGAAGAACAGAGTCAATACTTCCAGTTCAGTTAATAATCATGCAACACAGTTAAATCAATTTAAAAACTGTATTATTTGAAAAAAGTGCAGATAAAGGTACTTAAATTCTCTTATACGTCCAGTTGAATACAGCTAGATCTTAGCCGGCCAAAGCTAAGGTTTTTAAGCAGAAAATATTTCAAACTGTACCACTTAAATAGGCAAGGACAGGAAATCAAAGAATGTGGCTACCCCCACACCTGCTGCAATTACTAACAAATAATAAAATTCAAACAGCACTACCTGAAGAACAGAGTCAAAACTTCCAGTTCAGTTAATAATCATGCAACACAGTTAAATCAATTTAAATACTGTATTATTTGAAAAAAGTGACGATAAAGGTAATTAAATTCTCTTATACATCCAGTTGAATACAGCTAGATCTTAGCCAGCCAAAGCTGAGGTTTTTAAGCAGAAAATATTTCAAACTGTACCACTTAAATAGGCAAGGACAGGAAATCAAAGAATGTGGCTACCCCCACACCTGCTGCAATTACTAACAAATAATAAAATTCAAGTAGCACTAACTGAAGAACAGAGTCAAAACTTCCAGTTCAGTTAATAATCATGCAACACAGTTAAATCAATTTAAATACTTAATAATAGTCCAAAATTTCTAAATAAAAAAAAAGAATTTAAAACAATGTTTGTGCTATCCAGATAGATTTTCATCTATGTGGATCTTCTTAAATACAAAGGGGGCTGTGTCCTGTTATCTAACTGTATTTTTTGTAACATTATTTGTTAAGATGCAACTTTTACAGATCCAGCTACTAATAAAAAAAAATCTTTTTCAGGTGCTTTGCAACATGTACAACTGAAAATACTGTATATGCTTTCTACCCGTGTGATCTGTAAATATTTTTATGTTAGAAAAACTACTAGAAAATTAAAGCAAATAATATGCGAGTATCATTCTGACATCAGAGGAAAAAGCTTTATGTGCTTAAGTTTTATTAAAATTGGTGGTTTGGTATACTCTGTTTCATTTTTGTCTACACTGTTGCAAAGATCATCCATTTTCATATTTTCATATATTGTTTTTGGAACATCTGGATGCCCTCAGACTTGCAATGATATGTGCAGAAAAATTTCACAAATAATGAGCAAGTGGGAAGGATCCAACTGTGTTCAGCAAACTGAGAGTAGATATAGGAGCTATCATCGCACTGGGAAAGGACATAAGCATGGACCTTTGCTTCACAGAACTGTTGGTGGAGTTCAGATGATGCAGAGGTGAAAGGGGAAAGGGCATGTGGTGGAAGGACTCCCACCATGTTCTGAAACAGAAGTGCACTGACAGTTATCATACACACTACTTTGTATGCATATATTATGCTGTAGTTGGTACAGAAAAAAGCAGTAAAGTCCTACTGAATGAGGCTGTGAGTGTACACTTGTGTGTGTGCAATCCGCAGGCCTGGAGTAATGTTAATAGTTGTTATAAACATTCTTTTCAGTGAGTAGGTTGTATATGCAATGCATACCTAAATGTGCTACAGTAGTTCACTAATGACTGATATAACATATAGTAGATGTATTATTTATTTATTTATTTAATTTCCAGTTTGATAACCGGGGAGGTCCACTTGGTTCAAGGAGCCCGTTTTCAGTGGAGGCCCGGGGAGAAAAGCTCCATAATACACAGTAACAATAGGCAAACAAGTAATATTGCATAGTAAAACTTAGTAGGGTACAGTAAAAGAATAGCAGAACATGCATTGCATGCATACATATATATTACAATAAGGACACATTGTACAGAGGATTAGTTGCAGTGATGTGCAAGGTTATACATAATTGTAATACATTTGGATGTATTTTCTTACCCCTGCAGCCAGAAAAACCTTGGCCCAGACCCATCTGATCTCTACCCTTTTCTATGCCTCTGCTATATATACAAACTTATCTAAATCCAACCTTACCAAACTATCCACCTGTTACAATTCTATAACTAGATTCATTACTGCTAACCCCTTCAGAACTCATCACTGTCACAACCTCAAGCAACTAGACTGGTTAGAGCTAAACAACCACATACTCTATCAACAGCTACTTATCACTCATAAGTCTCTTTTCTACCCTGATGCTACCCCTAGCCTCAAAAAACTAATTTCACCATATAAAAACCTATCCACACTACGCTCTGCTAATAAACTCCTTGTTGCCTTAAATAAATCATATAATAAAGCTGGGGATGCATTATTCTCTAACTCTGTAGGGAAATTCTGGAATCAACTCCCTTATGAAATAACTAACCTTGACTCTACATCCCACTTCAAAAGAAGCATCAAAGAATATCTAAAATCCTGGTGGTTATGCGCTTGTGCTTACCCTGACTGAAATGATTTCATTATTTCCCAAGTTCCCCTCCCTTACGGGTCCTTGAATAATAGGTTTAATTATTGACTGTTTTATCCTTGATACTGACTCTACCTTAGCATTCTAGTTTATTGTCACATATGTTTTTCCGACCTGTGTACTGCTTATCTATCTTTTATTTAATCTATCTTCAGAATATTCTATACCACGTATTTTACTTTTTCTGACTTTTTCTCTATTGACATACTTTTGTCAGTGTTAGTTTTAAGTAAAATTGCTATATAAGTCTACACTGGTACTTTTGTATTATGTTTATTTTGGTCTTTTGTAATAATTGTATTCTTCGTGTAATTGGAGCTTTTCTCCCCGGGCCTCTACTGAAAACGGATATATGTCCAGTAAGACTAGCCCGGTCAACAAATGTAAAATAAAATAAATAAATAAAATAAAAATAAAAATAAAAATTCATTTGAATGTAGTTATAGACTGACAATTGACAATACAATTTGCATTGAGGTGTGAGTATAGAATTGAGACAGTTAAGAACTAGAAAAGGTGGGGTGCATACATCACGAAATAAGATGTGAGGTGTGGATGTTTTTAGTTAAGTAACATCAAACTTTATGAGTTGCTAGTAGAGAGAATCAGCCCCAGATAGGGGAAAGAGAGGACAGTTAGTAAACTATTTACAATATATACATTTAAGATATAGATATTACATTATAATATATTCAGAGTGAGGCTACTGTTTTAGGTAATCAGTATGGAGTAGATTAGCTTGTAGTAAGGACATTTGCAGGCTAGGTGGGTTGAGTGTAATTGCATTTCCAGTTTTGGGTGAGGTGGAAATGGAGCTGAGTTTTTGAAGTTTTCAAAGTTTTTTAAAGTTGTAAGAGAGGGAGGGAGGGAATTCTATTTTTTTTTTTTTTTTGCTAGGGAAAATGATAGGAGAAGTTGACCAGTGGGATGGTTTGGTTTGTATACAGAAAGTAAATGGTGGGCAGATCTTAGAGTTCTGTGAGGGGTGTATGATGGTAAGATGTTAGTTAGAGCTGGGCATCTAGTGGGTTTAAAAATTAGTTTGTGGGCTGTAGTGAGTTGGAGGTAGTTAAGGTAGTTGGGAAGTTCTAGCCAATTTAGCTGGTGGAGAGATGTACAGTGGTGGGAGGAGTATTTGGATTTAGTGGCAAATGTAGAGATTTTGTTGTAACAGATTTCCAGTTTGGAAGTGATAGAGGAGGATAGGTTAGTTAGAAGAGGGTCACCGTACAATAGTGACAGTAGTAAGTGGGTAGTGGCAAGTGTTTGTCTTGTAGAAGGAAAGAGAAAGTGGGAGTTTCTGTACAGCATGCCAAGTTTCTGATGTATTTTTTTAATATTTAGCTGAATATGAGTATCGAATTTTAGGTGTTCATCAATGATAACCCCAAGAAGTTTAGCAGAGGGAACAACTTCTATGGAGGAGTTAGCAAGGCTGATAATTTTGAAAGAGTTTTTGTTAAGAGTGATGGATTTAGAGGGAGAGAAAATAGGGTCTTAGATTTGTTGTCATTTAGAGAGAGGTGGTTTTGATGCACCCAGTTCTCAGTGGTTGAGAAGGCGATTTGAGTTTTTGTTTGGAGGTTAGAAGCAGAGCAGACTAGAGTTGAATCATCTGCCTATTGTACTATCTTAGTGTTTGGAATGGCTGCATGGAAATCATTAATGAATATATTAAAGAGCATTGGACCAAGTATGGATCCTTGGGGTACCCTAGATGGGGTGGGAAGGAAGGCTGAAGTGCCAGTTTGCCACTTCACTGCCTTAGATCTGTCAGAGAGATAGCTACTGAATCAGGTTAGGGTATTTTGAGAGAGGTTAGGTTAGAAAGGTGTTTCAGGAGGTGGGAATGGGAGACAGTGTCAAATGCCTTGGAGAGATCAAGAAGGACTGTGGATACAATTTCTGCAGAGTCACGGATGTGGTTTACTATGTCTAGGTAAGAGAGAAGAGTGGTTATTGTACTGTGGCCAGGACAGAAACCATGTTGTGTAGGGGTGAACAGTTGATTATTGGTGAGGAAAGGCACGAGTTGGAGGTGGATACATTTTTCAAGAATTTTAGAGATTGGGGAGAGAATGGCTATAGGTCGGAAATTTGAGATGTTATTATTTTTGCCACCTTTGTGGAGAGGTAGGATAAAAGCAGAACACCACAGTATGGGAACATAAGATTCCTGTATGGATCTATTAATGAGGATGCTGATAGAGATTGCGAAACCATCAGCTGCTAGTTTTAGGAATAGTGAGGGGATATTGTCAGGGGCGTTGGAGCATGGCTTAAGTTTGGAGAGAAGTTTTTTATGTATGAGGTAGAGATGGGCTTGAGTTGAAATGTAGGAGGATTGCTGGGGATGGAAGGTTTGGTAGAGGTTAGGGAAGAGGATTTGAGGGGAGGGGAGGGGTCGTGATTTGGGAGGGTCTTGATGAGTTCTGCTATAGAGTTGGTAAAGGAGGAATTGAATAGAATGGCTATTTCTGAGTCAGTTTTGCTGATGTCAGGGCAAGGATTTAGTTTGGTCCCTGGGTTTAGCAGAGAGTTGATGGAGTTCCAGAATTGTTTAGGGTTTTTGGAATGATTAGTCTGCAGTTTAGTATAATAGAATTTTTTATCTTTCATAATCTGTTTTTTTTGGCTAGGTTGCAGAGTTGCTTATATTTCAGGAGGGTGTCAGGGTCTTTATTGTGGTGGTAAAGTTTCCAGGTTTTGTCTCTTTGTTGCATAAGTGTTTTAGTATCTTTAGTTAGCCATGGGGCAGAGTTGAGATTTATACTTTTTGTTCTTGATAGAGCTTGGGAGTTCAGGGTATTTAAGAAGGTTGAGTTAAAGAAGTCTACGGCCTTGTCTAGAGGAAGAGATTTTAGGCTGTCCCAGTTTGTTTGTTTGAGGGAGCTGCAAAAGTTGTGGGGTTAAATTTTGTGAGGTTTCAAGTTTGGATGTACTGGTGTTGATGAGGAATAGTGGGGGTTGCTCTATGGATAAAGGCTGGGAAGTGGTCACTCATGGAGTCTGGCAGGATGCCTGTGTGTGAGATTTTATTTGGGTGGGAGACTAGCATCCAGTCAAAGGTGGAGTCTGGGGGATTGGGTCTGGTAGTGTAATTTGTGAGTTGTATGAAGTTAAATAGATTTTTAGATATGGAGGGAGTTTTGGAATTAATTTTGTTCCAGTCAATGTTCACATCCCCTAATATATATGTTTCAAGTGTAATATTTGTTGAGGCCCATAGAAGAATTTCTTCAAGTGTATTGTTGTTGTTACTAGGGGGGATGTAGAAGGGCCATAATGCAAATGTTTTTATGGTCATTCATTTTGAGTATTCCTATGACTAGTTCAGTGTTATTGAACTGATGAATGGGGTTTGGGTAGAGAGTGATGGAGAGTAGACTAGAGTAAATTAAGACTACTCATCCTCATTTCTTATTTTGGCAGTCATGTCTGAGTGCTTGAAACCCAGGGAGTAGGATTTGAGAGTGAGGAATGTGGGGTTTTAGCCATGTCTCAGAGACTGCTACTATATCTGGTAAAGTATGGTTTAGCCAAGCCTGGAAGTGGAATATTTTATTTCTTAGACTTTGGGTGTTAATGGTAAGTAGTTTGATATATCTATAGGTAGTAGTATGGGTTGTGTTTGGGGGAGAGTGGTTGGTGCTACTCTGTGGTCCTGGGTTGGGGTGTATATCTCCTGATAAGTAGAGTTTGGCAAAGAAGAACGTGAGCAGGAGCTTGGGTTTGCTTCTTGAATTTTGTGGGGAAAGCAATATTGCTTTAGGCATGTTGGGTTTCAATGAGGAGGATGCAATCTTTGGTTTGTAGAAGTGGAGTGGATTTGGTTGAATAAGAGAGGAGGATATGGTGTGAAAGTGGGATTATATAGGGTGAGGGTGGGAGTTGGTAGTAGAGGTGGGGGATGGGAAAGAGGGCAGGAATTTGGAAGAGAAATAAGAGGTTGCATGGAATAGAGAGATTAGAAGAAGTAAGAAGATAGAGTGGCTGTGAAGAGTTAGTGGAAGTTGTGAGACCATGGTTAATTAGGGAGGTATGAGTAGGTAGTATGGTGGAAGTGGGTATGTGAGAGAGTAAGAGGGATGGGTATAGCTATGTGTAAAGGGTGTGATGGATCAGGCTGGGGAGTGGTTGGATAGTCATGGAGGATGGGTGGGGGTGTGGATGATTAGGACTAGTGAGTGGATTGGATGAGAGAGAAGGGGTGGAGAGTAGGAGTGGGAATAAAGGTAGAAGTAGTGGGGGGTGTGGGAATTTGGGGCAGGGTAAGGGAGTGGAGTGAGCCTGCAGGGCGAACGAAGCAGGTTAGAGCAATAAGACTTGGCCAGCAGCAGAAATCAATCAGTAAAGCAGAGAGAAGTGATCAAGGTAAGGGGGCACTGGGTCGCACTGTATCCAAGGTGGAAAGAAGCAGAGAAACACACAGGGGATTGCAGCCTAACAGGAAGGTGGAGGTTGTTAGGGAAGAAAGCCGTGCTTACTAGGGGAGACGAGTAATTGGTAGTGAGTAAAAGCTGCCACCTAGTGGCCAAACAGCGTAGTTCTGAGGTGTAGGCACAAGCACTCCAGGTGGTGTGACGAAGCCTAGAGAGTTTGGAGGGAGATGGTAGGCTGCTAGCAGGCACACGCTGAGTCAAATAACAACCATAAGGGATTAAAATGATTTACATATATAGGGTACATACAATAAGGGATTAAAATTATTTACACATATAGGGTACATACAAGCTAGTTGTTGTTCTTGAGGGTTGACAGAATAGTCGCAGGAGGCACTACTAGGTCTCCTTGGTAGTTCTTTCAAGAGTCTTAGGTGGATCTTTCAGGGTAGGATGACAGGGTACTATGTGGAACAGAGTGGGTGTTGAGATGTAGTTATTGAGATCTGTAGAAGGAACAATAAGTAGCTATAGACAGGAGTGTAGCAAATCATTCAGTAACCTGGAAAATAATTTAGTTAGAAAATTTAGAGATAGTAGTTAGCAAACTAGGGAGAGAGGGTGTGTGTAAGCAGGAACCTGAGAGCAAAAGGGGAAAGAGATATATAGACCAAAGGTACAATTCAGAGTAAATGCACACTAAAACATTCCATAAAACAGTAATTCAACAGTTTCAACCCAGGTAGGGAGGTACAGAGCAGTAAGAGTCTACATTAAAGCAGACAGTTAAAAACAGCCACCCTGCACTTAGGAATCTGCAAATATCATTAAGCAACTTGATCAGGTTTCTAATACAAAAGGCAAATACTGCTTAAAACAGAGTTAAAGCTGAGGGAACACATCTAGCACTTCTAAAATATACAGTGGGGTGGCAATTACATACAGAATGCAATCACTCATATATGAGCAACTGCTGGTTAAGACCCTTTCATTGGTTGCAACAGACAAAAACTGTAGTCATACAATAGGGTAGCAGTAACACACAACATGTTACAAAAGTCGGCAGTTGCAGCACTAATAGTTACGGTGGGGAGTAATATAGAAACGCTTCAAATATCTGTGGCCCATGTTCTGAAACACATTCCTTATAATACAGTGGCTTTATTGAATACAGCTAGTTAGTTTTGTAACTACTATAAAAGATTTTATTTTAAACTATTGTTTAAGATGAGGTTTGATTTCTTTTAAGTTTACTCTAAAAATACTATATTAGTATGGCTGCCTTCAGGTATTAGTATGGCTGCCTTCAGTTAAAAATGGTTGGGGAAGTGGTTACAGATAACAGCAAGCTATCTGTAGTAAAAGTATAGCAGATATATTATTACTTTACTAAATGCTTAACTAGTATGGCTGCCTTCAGGTAGAACAGAAGGGGAGCAGCTACAGATAATGGTGGGCCTACGAAGTACGAATGTATATGGCAAATTAGTCAATTGAGAGTCAATTACACACAGTCTGCTCTGGGCAGACTGAATAGGAAGCACCAAAAGCTGCAGGACACACTGTATGCCTATAAGTCTGCAGAAATCAAGCATACAGCATTGAGCAAAGAAACGTTATGGTACTGGAGGGTATAAACGCTCACAGGGAACCAGAAACAGTGTGTCTGGACTGCAGATAGCACGGGAGTTGGAATGCTTAGCTGGGGATACTAAATGATAAAGCCTGAGGCATATTGTACTTGGCTAAATGCCTCTACTATAGCAGAGCTTATTAACACTCACAGAGAACCAAGTACAGTCTGCTTGGGCTACAGATAACAACAGCAAAAACAGCAAAATAGGTCTCTCCTACACTTCCAAGCATCCATGTCACTATTCAAACTCTGGTTACCTGTGCTGTAGTCAGGGATTTATCCCTCTAAGCTACCATTGCAGCTTAAAGTACATTATGAGATCATGCAATGTATATTAAAGTATATGCATCTCATGCAAAAAAAAAAAAAAAAAAAAAAAAAAAAAACAGAAGTGAAACTTCTGTTCCAAGTGGTGTACTTTTCTCACCGAAAAGCACAGAATTCTTTATAAATCTCATTAACAGCCAATACAGTGAGAGTTTTGTGGAATTTTTGGCTTTATTTACTGACCATCAGCTGCTTCCATGACCTCTTCGCATTCACCAGGTCTATCTAATGTCACTAGCCTCATCCTGGATTGACTCTGATGCATGTGCAGGGCTGGTGAAGAGATCAAAGCTTTCTAGAATGGCATCATAATGCTGTCAGAGTATTTTTCTTCTAAGGATCCACACCTGAACACATTTGCCCTGTCCCAGAAAAAGATATGCAAATGGACTGTGCTGGTGTATCACCCACACCTGAATGTGTGACTCAGGCACTACCCTGCCCCAGGACAATGCATGGACTATGCTGGTATATCACCCACACCTGAGTGTGTGACTCAGCCACTACCCTGCCCCCTGAGGACAATGCATCTGGTTGTCCCAAGTCTCCACTGTGGATCAGTCATGAGGATGTGTCTGAGAGTGCACCCCATTTCCTCAGGATGGGCACAACTCTCTTCCCTGCCTACACCTCCAAGCATCCATGTCACTATTCAAACTCTGGTTACCTGTGCTGTAGTCAGGGCTTTATCCCTCTGAGCTACCATTGCAGCTTAAAGTACATTATGAGATTATGCAAATTAATTTTTTTTCATTTATTCATTCATCAATCATTTGTTTATTCTGCATCTTTGTATACTTGCTACCACAATTATGCCTTTACCTAGATTCAACTGTAGTAGTAACCAAAAATAACCAGACAGGGAATATCACATTGTGAGCTGTATTTAACATTTTAGCACTTTCATCCAATTTGTCTGCTTGCTTGTCAGTTTGCTTTGTTCATTTATTGACCAGTATGTCACAGGTGAACAGAAGTCATTTGCAAAATGCTCCAGGCACCTATTATTTATAAACAACATTCTCACGTCACAGTCCAAAGTGCAACTAGAAGTCACAGCAAACAACAGTTTTAATTTTACTATAATAGTTTTGAGGCTTATTTAAAAAGTTCAAAATATGTTATAATATACAACTGCAGATATATTAAATGAGGCTGCGGTTTTACATTGGTTACATGACACCAGTGAAAGTCGTCCATGCTAGAACAGTATCTGTTGGGAAGAATACTTACATATTTGCTACAAGAGTTATCCTAGTTCATTGAGAAACTGTACATACTCTGCTAATACTTTATTTGCAGATGTCTCAAGGTTTCTTGTAACCAAATGATATGATGAACCTATCAATCCTGCAAATTGTCCATAAGTGTGTATGCAGTGTGCATATCAGAGTATTTGTTATATTGCAATGATGTGGTTAACAGGAATCATCTAAATTACATGCAGGTGTATCTGTAGTCTGTGTGCATGCATGTGCTTGGTTTTCTGAGTGTGTATGTATGTGCATATGTGTGTACATCCCATGACAGACTCTCATGACTTCACAGGATTGGTTTCATGCCTTATACATGTTACCTATCAGCATAAGTAATGGTTCTCCTGTTATCTCGAGTTGGTTAAAGCAGGTACTGGAACATAAAAGAACAAATGAATGAATGACTAACATCTCCATTGGGCCTTAACATTTACTTTTTACTTCTCCCAAGGAGTAGTGATGAGACATTGTAGTAAGGTAGAGTTAAAGTACCTCTGGGTATATGCACTTGTTTAGATAACCAAAATTTTCTTCATCTCATCTGACAGCATAGCAGGTGATATTGCACCTATTTTGTAATTTATGGGATTGCCAACTATTAACAGGTTCCCTGAAAGCTTTAGTGCCTCTTTGATTATGGATTCTTTGGCAGAATATTTGTTCCTCTTGTTAAATGAATGGGACTGTGGGATATTTTTCCTTACTTGCAAAAAGCAAGTCAGAGTCAATAGCTGTCACAGTATCACTAACTAACAAGTTACTGCAGTTCTGATAATAAAGCAGTAACATTTTGCTATTAGATCAATAGAGGTAATGTTAAATGGCAACATAATGGGGAGTCTGAGAAATGAAGCAGGATTTGTCACATCACTATTCTTCATCCCTGGTATAAAATGAGCAACAGCTTTCATATAATATTGAAAGTCATGCTTCTTAAAAATTCTGACAGATATGAAATGAGTAATGGACTAAAGTAAAGTATATGGTTGTGTATTATCTAGAGCACGTGTATGTATGTGTGTATACGTAAACATATATATATATATATATATATATATATATATATATATATATATATATATATGGATTCCTATTACAAGAATGAAAGTTCACTACTTCGAACTTGTAATAGGAAGCCTCACTTCTGCGTAAGTGCACTTCACCGAAAACACCGCAGCACAGCGGAGGACATAAAAAACAAGCTATGTCCTCCACTATGGTGTGATAGTCACAGACGTTAGGGCACTGGTTAGGGTAAGGGGATAGTTAGTAAAGCTATCCCCTTACCCTAACTCTAAGGTTCATGACTATCACACCATAGTGGAGGACATTGCTATGTCCTTCACTGCACTGCAGTTGTCATGGACCTTAGGGTTAGGGCACTCGTCATGGTAATGGTAGGGCTATCCCCTTACTATGACCCATGCCCTAACCCTAAGGTCCGTGAGTACTGCATAGAAGTTCTGTACAACACCCGTTCATTGTACTGAACTTCGCATAAGTGCACTTTCGATTTCACTTTCACTATTTCGAATTAGTGAAAATTCGATCTAGTGTATGGAACTCATATATATATATATATATATATATATATATATATATATATATATATATAAAACACACTTATTTAACAAGCACATGCGGATATATATATATATATATATATATATATATATATATATATATATATATATATATCATGTGTTTTAGTCACCTTAAATAAGAGCACATGTATTTCATTAAACTTCCCCTTTTCAGTTTTCTTATTTTGCAGTGCACTTTCACTCAACTAAATGTACAGAGCTCTGAACTACAGTCAATAACATTTTCATTGTAATGTCTTGTCAATAAGTGTGATCAAGTAGTGTATTTCAAGAAGCGCTGCACTCCGTCAATGACATGTACTAGATGGCAAAGCAAAAGGGCAACATTTCTTTTCGAAGTATGAAGTTAATTTGTGATCACAGTTATCCTCTGTAGCTCCAAGATTATCCAATAATTACCTGTCTTATATAAGCTATAACAGACTTCATGCTGTAAATGATATTATGATGATACTGTTTCCTGTTAACAGCTTGTAGCATCACAATGAATCTGAATAAGTGGGAGAGTTGTGGCAGATTAATTTAAGGCAGGAGTCTAAATGAATGCCTGTTGCATCAGGCAGGATAAAAACTGTCTGAGGAATTTGAGACAGTTAACTGCTGATGACTTAGTATAATAAAATAATATAAAATATCTGGTTAGCACTCTGACAGAAATTCAGTGACAAGTGACATAATAGTGAAACCAGTCCCATATAATGCAGTGACATTGACAGCAGTATGAATGAAATATATGAACCATTGCAGTATAATGACAGGTGGTTAAGCACAATGCCATGGGGGTGGTATCAACATATTTCAGTGCAGAGTAAATTTAGAACTCAAGGAAAATGGAGAGCTAGTGAAATATGCAAACAGTTCATATGTAGGTACTAGGCTATCTGCCCAAAGGCATTTATAAGCCTAGCCAGAATGTGTTGGCTTTCGCCGCCCCCTTAGATTAGTTCCCTGTGCCTCTGTCCAGCAGAGCCATTGAAGTGATCCCTGGGGTAAACGAGCATAGTCAGCTGTTAAAGACAAGTACAGCGTTACTGCTTTTTTTTAAAACATTTTATTACTTTTCCACCTAAATGCATTGTACTTGTACATAGCACAACTGACATTTCTCAAACACTTGCTTCCTACACCCAGATATGTAGCCTAGAAGGAAGGAGACCTGACTATGACCTAGGTGACTAGGATTTGTTTGCTGGCCCCATTACTGTAGGATTTCAGCTAGGGAGAAAGATAAAAATTAGAGGGTAGACCCTATGCATCAACTCATGAAGGAAGTGGGTATGCTTACTCTGGGAATGAGGGGAGACTTGCACATAGCAGTGATCATTTCCTGGTCCTGATTGGTGAGGAATACTTGAGGTGCCTTATGGCAGAGGATGTGGTTGCTTGCTGTTAATGTCTTCAAGGTAGTGGGGGGGGGCATCCAGCATGGCCATCCCATTCCACCTTTGTCTGTGGGTAGTCTTACCAGGGCAAGCACAGGGTTGTAGGGTAGAAAAGTGAACTGAACCACCGTGATGGCTACCTAAATGATGTCCTATCTCATTCAGCCATCACCCTTTTGATGTGGAACAAATATGGCCAGTTGGCTGACAGACAGATGGATAATCAGGAGGCAGTATGGGAAAAAGAGAAAAAATACTTGCTGCCCATGTTTGTGAAGGAATGTTTGGTTATGTCCTTCAGGCATTGTTTTTAGAACAACTAGACTACTTAGCATGACATTGAATATTTAATATGTGATATTACTTCATGTTTTTCTCTTGTAGTTTTTATTGGCCACACTACTTTCAAGTAAATACTGTTCATTCCCTTAACTTATTAAAATGTCTTTGTAGATTTTAGTTCCCCAAATGAATCTGAATATTGGAGATGGTATTTGAAAAAGAAATGGAGGAGAGATAACATAACATTTCTTCACATCTTGCATTACTGATATATTTAAATAATAAGACTCAGGAAATTGCACTGAACATTTTATTATCGTCTCTGCCAAGTATGTCTTTTAAGCAATAAAAAAAAACATTTGCAATGTACTGTTTTGAGCTACTGGAAACCAAACTTTTGATAATGATACATTTTATAGTTGAAATACAACCCTATCATATGAAAGCTGTTATTTCTATGATTTTAAAGAAACTATATTCTTCTTGTTTTGCATCCAGTTTAGTAAGTGATGAATTGCTCATTCACATATTAAACATCAACACAGGAGAACAAAATGTTTATCATTAGATTGTAACATTCTGAATCATCTCTTGATCAATCTGTCTGTCTTTCTGTCTAGTAATGATTAAAGTCTATTTTTTTGCTTTGCTTATGTGTCTAATCAAAAGTTCAAATTTACGGTAACATTAATTAATAAATGTATACCTTAGGATAATAAGAGTAGATGTCAGTCATATATCACACAGCCATAGATGTAGATACATGGTGTAATGTGAATTATATAGGATAAATGATATGATGACGACATTTGGTCCATTTATAAAGGCATCTGATGTGTTCATTATAGTAAAAGCATCAATCTTTGCTTCAGGATGCCTGTGTTTTAAGGACATGTGTGTATTCTGTCCAAGTAATTGTTGTATGCATAAGTCTTAATTTGTCTTGTGTTTCACGAGATGTACCTAAAAAAACCCAGCTAATTGGCATACTTCTCAACCATTCAGTGCAAGAAATCTGGACAAAGCCAAAAGTCATGAGAGGACAAAGGTCCAGAAATAGGGACAGATTTTTAAATAGGTTCATAGGTAAGTACTATAGCAATAACCCACACCTGGATGTGGGTAATGCTGGATTTACCCACGGTTGGTGTGGTTTGGTCACAAGGGCGAAGCCCCAGTGGGTAAATACAGCATTACCCACACCCAGAAGTGGGTTATTGCTATTATACAATGCCATTATTTAAGAAAAAAAAAAATACTTTTCTTAAATAATGGCATTGTATAATGTCTCCTTGCTGCCCTTCCACAGCTGTCTGGTATTCTGCGGCAGTTCTGATGTACTGCGCATGCGTATGTCAACGCAGTACATCAGAGCTGTGGGCAAAAGCAATGGAGAAAGCAAGATCTCTGTTGCTTTTTACAAACTGTTTCGCTATATTAAATGAGTTTAACATAGCAAGACAGCTTTAAAAAAAGCTGTCTTGCTATGTTAAACCCATTTAACATAACGAGACAGTTTTGAAAAAAGCAATAGAGAAAGCAAGAGCTCCGTTGCTTTTTACAAACTGTCTCAATATGTTAAAGGAGTTTGACATAGCGAGACAGCTTTAAAAAAAGCAATGGAGAATCTCCGTTGCTTTTTTTTAAAGCTGTCTCGCTATGTTAAATGAGTTTAACATAGCGAGACAGTATAAGCAACGGAGATCTTGCATTCTCTGTTGCTTAAAAAAAGAGTTATAGTAATGGAAAAAGTCCGGGCGACCAGACCTTTTTTCCACTACTATAACTGATTTGCAACGTGCATACTGACCAATCAGCGTGCACGTTTTTGAATATTAATGGGGGGGTCATTGTATAATAAGCTATTTGCTTTTGAGGGTCATTTTAAGCCTAGCCAATTTCCCTTTTTGTGCTTGAATTAATCTCTTCCATTTGGTTATAGATTGGCCTCACCCATCCAATAGTAATAACTGGGATCATACTATAGATAATGTGAGGGGACCTATGCATAGGATGAGGCATTTAGGAGCTGCTTCAGTCCATTAGTAGTACACGGGGGGGGGGCAGTCTTGGGGTAAATATTCTGTTTCTCATCCATGGATCTAAGTTGCACTTGAATATGGACAGGAATGAGCTTTATTTTATGTGGATGGGGGGGGTCTGTTCCTGAGCAATGGTATCCACTGTGAGATATACCTCTCCTGCCCAACCATTCTGTTTATGTTGTAGAAGAGGTTTACATTCTTAGACAGGGTAATTCTTATGCCATTTGACTTGCTGATGTTCAGTAAATCCATCAGTATTGGATCGGAAGATGCTTTAAATGCTAGACACATGTCACCTCCCAGCAGTCTATAGGGTATAGTGACGGGGCTTATAGTTGGTCCATGTAAGACATATTGTTTAGGCCTTGCATCCTGTTAGTAAAATATCTCTGTGGGCATTCTAGTTGTTGTATGTCTCTGGACAGATGCATGCCAAAGGGGGCATTATAATCAATAATTGTCCTAATGTGAGCTGAGAAAAGGGGGACACTGACACCACTAGATCTAGACACAATCCCTTTGTTTATAAGCTGTGCAATAAAGAAAAACGTTCTTATGACCATGAACACATATTGGTTAAAAGTTAGATCACTGTCCATGCACGTTTCAAAATCTTGAACAACTGGGTCAGCTCTTAGGAGCGGTAGTTCCTTGGGGCGAAAAACTTCTCAAAGGATGTAATAAATGTATTTTCTGGCATTTAGTTTCATTCTATGATTTTGCAGCAATTATTTGGGACAAACCTTGTTGCATGATGACTAAGTCATTTGGGGATTCAATGGCTGCTCAAAGCTTGCAGTCATGTGCAAACTTAGTCAGCCAGAGACCTTTGGTATTGGCTTTTTACTTTAAAGAAGTAAATGTCAAACAATAGAGGACCCAGCATGTAACCCTGGGGGACTCCACTGGTGATTGGTCTCTTTTGTGGAGGTAAGTTGTCTTATTTTGATTTCCTGCATCTTGTCTGTGACCCAGCTGGCAATCCAGCAGGTGACATTGGGGTTTATTCCAAGCTGATTTAGTTTTTCTACTATGCCTGAGTGGGGGATTGTGTCACAAGCTTTTTACCAATGTCTAGGTGTGTGATGTGTACCATTTTGTCTTCGTCCATTGTTTTGCTGACCTTCCAAGAAAAAGTCCATCAGGCAGAGTAAGCATGACCTGCCTTTAACGAATCAAAACTGAGACTGGCCAAGTGTTTTGGAGTTTCCTATGTCCTGACTGACTAGTTCCAAGATATGTCTTTTCATGATTTTTCATATAAGGCTGTTCAGACTTTTGGCTCTGTAAATGCCTGAGTCTGTGCAAGGTCCTCCTTTATCCAGGGGAAAGACTGTAGCCGTTCTGTACTCATTAGGTTTGAAATCTGTATGAAGGTTGAGGTTGAACAGTGCTGTTAGGGGTCTGGCTAAACTGTGCTTTCAGCTGTTTAAGATGCATCCAGGGGTATTGTTAGGACCCACTGATGCAGTATTGTATCCTGGCCACAAAATCAGAAATCTTTTTCCTTGGACAGACAAGTGGGTGGGTGGAAGTAAGATTTTGCCAAAACGTTCTTCATAGATTTTGTGGAATTAGAGAAGGTATACGGCTGTGCTCTCCAAAATGTTCTATGGAAGGTGCTGCAAGAGTACAATGTCCGATGGACAAAGCTATGTGTCACCAGATCCATCTGGGATGCAGAACTTGTACCTGAATTCATGGATTTAAGCCAGATGTGTTTCTCACCGGTACAGGACTTCACCAAGGGTATGTCTTATGTCCCCTTCTGTTTGTAATTTTCATAAGGAAAAGAAATATCAAGGAACAGTAAAGCTGACAAATGTTCCAGGTTGAGATCATAAAGGTAAAATCTTTGATATTTATAACTGTTGTCCTCTTTGATTCAAGTGAATGTGATTTCCAGCAGGCACTGTAGTAGTTCAGTGCTTATTGTGAAGTAGATGAGATAAAATCTGAGGTCATGGATCTATCTTTGCGAAGACTGGATTGATCTTTGCATGTTACGGGGAGTGGGAGGTGCAGATGCATTTGTAGAAGGAGTTTAAGTATCTTTGAGTATTATCAGTGAAGATAAGGATTATTGAGTGACTGACCAGTGAATAGGTGTATTTGCAGCAATACTATCCTAGTACAGTGATTAAGAGAGAGCTGCCATAAGAACTTTTCTCAGTTCACTGGTCATTTCCTGTCTCCAGTCTCATCAGTGGTCATGACTTTGGGTAATGACCAAAAAGATGAGATTATGGATACATGCAACAGAAAATGTAGACTGACTTTGCATGATGCAATGAGGAGCTTAGCAATCTGGGGGCATCTTGAAATACAACCGCTGCATTATTAAGCTGCAAACAGTATGTAGAAGATGAGTTCAGTCTGTGAGAATGCCTTCTGGGCACCTCCAACAGAAAGTATAAAAGGCATAGATAGTAGGAAAAGATCACGGTGAATCCATAACATGTTATGTGGGACTTATCTCTCATCATGTTTCAGGGAATGCCTATAGGTCTCACTGGATTAGCTGAAAACCATTTCTGAAGATAGGGAAATTTATTTAACAGCACAAGTGGTTTAGAAAATGTTTGGATGCACATGTGGATTGTGTTAGCTGACAGAATGTGTATCTAGTCTCCAGGAGTTCAGTATGCCACATTCATAGACTATTCTAATGACTGTTAGAAAAGTTAGCTTATCTTTCTATGATATCCATAGTGACAGCATGCGGAAACCATCTTAGAAAGCATAGATTTACTGTGTGGTTAAAATACACCAGTAAGAGTGAGAGGGTCACTGTCCATAACTTTGTGTATTTTACAAAACTAATATACAAATGGATGCTTCTGAGCACATAACTGCTCCCAAATGAACAAAAACTGATCAGGAAGTCACAGATCCATGATAAAATACTTATAGTAATGTAAAAACAGTTCCTAAGCCAATAAAAGGATAAAACTCACAAAAGTTTGCAAGCATTTTATCAAAATGTTTTCAGCACTTTTGATAAAGGGATTCATATGAAAGTTCATAGGGTTACCACCTGTCCCACTTTGCAAGGGACAGTTCCTCTTTGGGCAGTTGTGTCCTGACAAAAAATTGTAAAAATGGCAAATGTCCTGAGATTTTAGGACAAAATTATTTCCTATATTTTATGTAATAGTTGCATAAAACAATTATTCTGTATCTAAAATACCTAAATGTTATAAGAAACAGAATAAGCAACTAAAATGCTACAAGAATAAGCTTTTATTTAGGCAAAAAAGTTAAGTTCTATCCTTTGTACTGACCATGGGTATGTGTTGGCCTGTAAAATCTGATGTTTGTACCAAAAAGGTCCCATTTTGGCTATTTGAAAAGGTGGCAACCCTACATATGATGCAATACTTTTGTTGTGTGTTATGTTTTCATAGAAAATGTTTGGTTGTGGATTTGTGGCTTCTGTGCTGCCTTTGTTCATTTTGAAGATACTTTACTTGGGAGAGGAGCTGCTGCTTGATCAAACTTATGTGTACAGATTAAAGGTAATATTGTTTTTAGCCTTTGTTCAAATTCGTGAATTTGCACCCCATGGTTTGGTATCCCATAAATACTGCACAGTACGGATGTATGTGCTGATGAAGTCGTCTGCATACATTCACTCCGTCTCTTTATCTTATGCATTTTTGAATACTGAATATTATATTATGTCAGATATAACAACAATTATACCTTTTCTTTGAGAAAAATGCAAATATTGCCACCAGAAAACAACTTTCTTTTCCATGAGTACTTTATCTGAGAACTATAAACTGTCGGTCAGGAAATTCAATTTATTTTTAACCTTGAGCAGAACATTTAACAATCGTGAAAAGGTGTACTGCAATATATTTTTGTATGCTTCAAGGGAAGAAGAACTGAACATTTTTAATACATTTGAGTTGCAAGTGGGAGAGAGAACAGTAGTGTGTTGAGACTGTTTCAAAGTTTCTGTTCATTAAAGTGAATTATATATATATATATATATATATATATATATATATATATATATATATATATGTATGTCATTTATCCTTCGTAAAAGTACTAATTCCTCCTGAATTTCTTGTTGCTGTTGTTCTGTTGAATTAAACAATTGAGCCAAAGACTATGACTTAAAACAGTTGCATGAAACAGGATTGTGTCTGCTTTCAGACAAGATTACAGAAATAATCTGATTTAAAAGTATAATCACATTTGAAACTGTTTGTGGAACAGTCTGAAGCAAGTAAAGCTGCATATGAGATGAGAACATGTAAAACAAATAACAGAATGAGTCATGGGACCACTGCCAAGCTTAAGAAGTGTCACCGATATGTTTTGCATAATATGCAGCTATAATGATGAAATAAATGTGATCTGATTAATCAGGTGTGTAGAAGCTGCTGGAAAAAGTCATCCTGTTAAAAATATATAAAAATGAAAGAAATATAATTTCAGTTGAACATATTGGTTGTATTGCAAAAATAAAGTCATGCCAGTGGGCACTTTCTATGTGCTGTTTGTTTTGAGAGTGATCATCAGAAAATGTAAATGGGGGGGGTAAAATCAAAGTTAATAATTAAAGTGTGATAGTTATAATCTATACTGCTACAGAGTATAGTTTAATTCCTGCTTAAATTGTTGAACTATCTAGTTTGATCGAAAGTAAATTCAAGCCATTTCTTTGTAAACTGCCTTCTTATTCTGGTCATTATGTAAATCCATTGGGTCAGAAAGTGCTCAGCTCTAAATATAACAATACAAATGCAATTCCTGATATTGACATTGCAGACTCCTTCAAATCTGGCATGTTTGATTTAGCAGAGGCTGGTCAATGAGAAATCAATACAGCATGAATGCACACTTACTGTGCAGATCAGACAATCTACAGACTTTTCATTTCCTTAAAGAATATGAGCATTTATTTGTTAGGGCTGCTTTTGAGGACTCCATCATACAGAAATAGATCCTGCAGTATTACCAGTAGCACATAAGTTCATATGTAATTACTATGCTAGCTCCCTTGCGGTCTACTTTAAGCCTAGCAGAGATCATTTTTGTACTTGAAAATAACCTATCCCATTTGATTATAGACTGGCATTACCCATCCCTTGGTTGATAATTACATATTAACCCTAATAAGAATAACTGGGATCAAACTATAGATAACTGAGGTGACCCATGCATAGGATAAAGCATTTAGGAGCTGCATCTATCCATTAGTTATACAGGGGGCAGTAGTGGGGTAAATTTTCTGTTTCCCATCCATAGATCTAAGTTGCCTTGAAAAATGGACAGGTATGAACTTTGTGTTTTTTGTGTGTGGGGACTCTGTTCCATAGCAGTAGTATCCTCTGTGAAATATATCTCTCCCTCCAAACCATTCTTCTGATGTTGCAGAAGACGTTTAGACCTTAGACTGAGTATTTATAATACCATTTGACTTGTTCAGTAAACCCATCAGTAATCGGTTGGAGGATGTCTTGTATGCAAGACACAGGTCACCTCTTAGTAGTCTGTTGAATACCAAGTATAGTGACAGGGCTTTGAGTCAGTCCATGTAGGACATGTTGTTTAAGCTTTGCATCCTTTTAGTTAGGTATCTTTGTGGGCATTGCATTTTAAAGTGTCTGGACAGATACATGCCAAAGGGGACATTATTTTCAACGACTGGTCTAATGAGGTTTGAGTAAAGGGGGATAATGACATCCCCAGAGCTAGATAAAATCCCTTTGTTTATAAACTGTGCAGTACAGAAGGGCTTTCTTACACAATAGACACATATTGGTTAAAAGGTAGGTGACTGTCTAGATAAGTTTCCAAATCCCAAACAACTTGGTCAACCTTTAGGAGCTTATTATCGATGACTTTCCAAAGGATACAGTAATGGATTTTTTGGCATTTAGTTTCAGTCCAAGATTTTGACACCAGTTATTTATTTGAGACAAACCTTTCTGCAGGATGGCTAAGTCAGTTGGGGATTCAATGAGTCAACCTAACTTGCAGTCATCTGCAAACTTAGTCAGCCAGAGCCTTTTGGTACTGGCTTTTACTTCAGAAAAGTAGATGCCAAACAGGAGAGGTCCCAGCACAGAATCCTGGGGGGAACTCCACTGGTGACTGTTCTCTTTGAAGAGGTAGCTTCCCCTAGTTTGACTAACTGTGTCCTATCTGTGACCCATTTGGCAATCCAGCAGGTGACATAGAGGCTGATTCCCAGGTTATTTAACTTTTCTACTATGCTTACATTGAGAATTTTGTGAAAAGCTTTGGCAATGTTTGAGGTATATGGTGTGTATGCTATTTTGCCTTCATCCATTGCTTTGGTTACCTTTTCAGAAAAATCCACCAGGTTGAGTAAACATGACCTGCCCTTGATGAATCCAAACTGAGACTGATCCAGAGTTTGGAGGTTCCCTACATCTTGACTGATTAATTCCATGACAATTCATTCCATAGCTTTGCATGTGAGGCTGGTCAGACTTATGGGTCTGTAACTACCTTGGTAAGTGGACGGTAGGTATAGCTAGTTCATGCTGATTCTTCCTTTTCTTGACCATATCTTTCAATTGTATCTCATTATGAAGGTTGTTCCTCACTTTTAGGGTTAAGTCCATGTTTCTCACAGTTTCACATCAAAAGGGTCTGCTGCTCATTCAGTGTTATTGCTTTTTAATCGATAATAAATAGCACCGGATCATATTAATACTTAAAAAAACTTTTTATAACCATAAAGAAGCACATTTTAACCATTGTGTGAGCTTCCTAGTCTAAGCTCTTGATAAGTATTGCACATTTTCCTCATTTTATTCACATTATGACAGGTAGTGTTCTTTAGTTAGAAGATGGATGTTTGAGAGCTATGACCTCAACTTCTCTCTCTTTTTTTTTAAGTTCAGGCTTCTTCATTCTTTTGCGTGCTTTCAGGCATCTCATCCCATCTCAAATTCCAGCCTTTCTAATTCAAGCTGAATTTTAGAATCATTCTAGTGTTTGTTAGGTGGCCCTTCTGGCTGCATGCTTATGCATACATCCAGGACTTAAAAGACTGTCACCAAGTCTATTTTAATGAACTTCAGCTGTACACAAGGTGAATATTAAGTTCTCCTTATTCAAGCCACTAGTTTTCCACTCCTTATCTGGTTCATAGGTAGGTACTAGGCTATTGGCCCAAGGGCCCACGTAAGCTTAGCCAACAAGGTTCCCTGGCTTACGCCACCCAAGAAAGTTATTTTCCTGTGCCACTGTTCAGCAGAGACACAGAAGTGATCCCTGGGGTGTATTTCCTATTTCCCATCCACTCATCAAGATTTTTCTTGAAGAGTGCTAATGAAGAATTTTGCTTGACATAGATGGGTAGCCTGTTCCAGAGTATGGGAAGTCTCTGGGACAGAAATCTATCCCTCCAGCATGTCCTGTTTATTGTGGTGATGAGGTTTAGGTCCCTAGAGCGTGTAGCTTGGAGGGATTTGGATTTCTTTAGATGTAGCATGCCCAACAGCTCTGGGTTTGACATAGCTTTATATGTTAGGCAGAGATCACCTCGGAGTAGGCGATATGCTATGGAGTAAAGCTGGAGTTTTTTTGAGGCGGTCAGTGTAGGGCATTTGTTTGAGGCCAGTAATCCCCTTTGTGAGGTACTTCTGTGACCTTTCCAGCTGCTGCAGATGTCTTGTGAGGTACATTCCAAAAGAGGCATTGTACTCTATAATGGGTCTAATGAGTGTCGAGTAGAAGGGAACAATGACCTCTTTTTTCCTGGATGAGAACCCTTTTATGATGAGGTGTGCCATGTAGAAGGACTTCCTGACTACTGTGGTGATGTGATTATCAAAGGAGAGACTACTGTCCACTTGGGTCCCAAGGTCTCTTATCACGCATTTGGTGTTAAGTAGATTGCTGCCCATGTGGTAGTTCATGGGTACAGAGTTTTTACCAAAGGAGATGACACTGCACTTTTTGGCACTGAGCTTGAGGCCATGGCTCTAACACCAGGCATCTGTCTCAGCGAGGCCCTTCTGTAGGATGTCCACATCATCTGGGGACTTGACTATGGCTCCAAGTTTGCAGTCATCTGCGAACTTCATTAGCCAGAGGCCTTCTGTGTTAGACTGTACTTCAGAGAAGTAGATACCAAACAGGAGAGGTCCCAGGACGGAACCCTGTGGTACTCCACTTGTCACTGCTTTGAGGTCAGATTTGGAGTCTGCAACTTTTACAGTTTGGGTTCTGTCAGTGAGCCAGTTGGCAACCCATCTTGTGACATAGAGATTTATACCTAGTTTAGTGAGTTTAGTTATAATTCCAGAATGGGGGATGGTGTTGAAAGCCTTGGCGAGGTCAAGATAGGCTGTGTGAACCACCTTACCCTCATCTACGGCTTTGGTGATTTCCTCAAAGAAGTCAATTAGATTCAGGAGACATGATCTGCCTTTCACAAACCCAAAATGGGTGGGATCCAGAGTTTGGAGATTACCAATGTCTTTGTTTATGAGTTCCATGGCCTTGCAGACCAGGCTCGTCAGGCTAATAGGTTGATAGTTCCTGGGATCAGTGGTGGCTCCCCCTTTGTGGAGTGGGATAACTGTTGCTGTGCACTCTTCAGTGGGCACAAAGCCTAATGCGAGGCTAGTATTGAACATGGTGCTTAAATGGGGAGCCAGTTCATTCTGACGTTCATGTAAAACACAGCCTGGGATGTTGTCTGGTCCCATGGATGCTGTGTTTTTGGTTTTAGAGAGTGCAGATTTTACCTGCGTAGTTGTGATTACAGGGACACTGCATTCTTCCTGTATAGATATGGGCCCTTTAGGGGGTGAGAGGGGGGTAAAGTTAACACTGAACCTATATGCCAGGATGTTGGCAATATCAGTTGGTTCTGTAATTTTCTTGCCTTTGTGCTGTAGCACAGAGCAGATCTGGGTGTTGCCATCGAGATTCTTGACGTAGCTATAGAATGCTTTGTGGTTGTCCTTGGAATTAGTGGCAATTTTGTTTTCGTAGCTAGCTTTGGAGGATCTTATAAGTGATCTCAGCTTCTTACTGAGGCTGACCAGGGAGCTCATCCACTCATGGGATTTTACTCTCTTTTGCAACAGTTTCTTCCTTCTGTTGTAGAGTTTGTTTATGGCAGGGGACCACCAGATTGGCTTCATTTTTTTTTTGGAGGATAGCGTCTTGGTTCTGTTTGGGATAGCACAATCCATGCACTCATGTAAGTGTTTATAGACTGCATTTGTGCAGGATTCAGCAGTCGTAACTGTATTGTCCATCTGCATGGGTGTCATGAAGTTCACCACTTCTGTCTTAAGCATGAAGTTGGCTTTGCAGAAATTTTTTACCATGGTTTCCTTAATGGGGGGTGGGGGCGGGATGTGTATATCAAGGGTGAATAGCTTATGGTCGGATCTGATCAACGAGGAGTTGACTTCAGGTGTGGAACACCGGTCACTCATGTTGGTAATGACTAGGTCTAGGATATTGTTGCCCCTGGTGGGGGTGTGGATAAGTTGATCCAGGACATTGGAGTTTATGAATTCCAGAAAGCGTTGAGCTAAAGAGATGGTACACGAGTAGTATTCCCAGTTGTGTCACTGATTTATTCTTTTCACCTCATATTGACAGTGCTTTAACCTATGACTTAAAATAACCACTGTGCAGCATGTACTGCAGTATGTTTTACCTTGTGGCACCAAGGGTACACATGTTTTGGGGATAAGACTGTTTTATAGGCTATAAAAGTTTGGTCTACAATATATCAATACTGCTGTAAACAAATATGATGGATAACGTATGTATTAAAGACCCCTCCCCCATATCCACACCACTGTCACTGATTGGATGAGGCAAAAGGGGCTAATCAGCTAAACCTGCACCACTGTCATCCAATATGAATGTAAGAGGGTGACAGTCCATAACAGCTTATGGCAAATGCACACTGCTATTTTGGGTTATGACTGATGCCTATCAAAATTGAATAAGTTGAACTCTGTCACGACAAGAAGAGAGTTATAATCAATGAGTCCTCAGGATTTTATCCACCTCAGTCTGGACACAGTACCAACTTACCTGAAACAGCAAATGAGACTTTACAAAACTGTTTTTCATACAGAAGCCCTCCCACACTATTTCTTGGCAGGGGTGGTACCAATACACTTGCAATGACAGTATGAATTACCTATGTTGCTACCACTCTGACTGCTAAACTGATACCAAGAACTCATTTATTGATCGTTCTTAATTAACCAACTAACATTACTTTATCACAGCTGATTGTCAAGCAGTCTATCTCTTAAAAAGAGGGGATAGGAATACTTGTATCAATGGTGGCTAGAGGGTGCTCTTCACTGGGAAAATAAGGTATCACTCAGTCTTTGTCAAATATACAAATGAAAACTATTACTTTTAAAAGATCTGACTTTACATAGAAAACAGTACTGGTGTCTTGCTGTTATACTTGGTGGCTTTGCAGTTGCCCTTCCCTACTGTAAATTTGATCTGGGAATCTCCACCCAGTCTAGTGTCATTAGCTCATTCTACCTAATACAGAGAGAACATTTGAGAAGGCCAAGCCACTTAGTTTCCTAACTTTGAATTCTCTTCTGTTTCTCCTCTCTCCCTTTCCTTTACAAAAAAAAAACTTTGCTAGAATCTCCCTATGTTCTCTTTAACTGTAACAAAAAACAAATTATGCTTGTTTCCTGAATTTCCGGTAACTAGTCTAGTCCAGATACAGATTTTCTAGTTCCAGTAATGTTTATTATTTATTTATTATTTATTTATTTACATTTGTTAACTGGGAGAGTCCGACTGGACACAGGTCCATTTTCAGCGGAGGCCCGGGGAGAAAAGCTCTACATTAAGTATTATTTGCATTATACAGTTAAAAAAACATAGCATTTAAATATAGACATTAGTACAGTTAAGGACGCAAGACAAGAAGAAAACAGATGTAAAACAGCTGTAGAGCATAGTACAATTTTAAAATATGGTGACATACTGAACATGGTTAAAATGTAGTTGAGATTCATCAGTGAACAATTGATGCAAACTGTTTTTGAGGTACATAACAGCCATTAGCAGTTGTTGCTACAAGAAGTTAGTATTATGTGATAGGTAGCTGGGAACATTAGTAGCCAAGCTTGCTAAGAGTAGGTTGTTGATAGGGGCTGAGAGAGGTAGTGGGTGTGGGGAGTGGATGGTATTAGATGGGGGGTTGCAAGGGCATATCTGGCAAGTTTTGAAGTGTGATTTTAGTAAGGATTTAAAGTGAGTGCAAGAAGTTACAGAGGTAATTGAGGATGGGAGGGAGTTTCAGAGTTTGGCTATAGTGCAGGAGAATAAAGCTTCTCCAGCAGAGTTAATGGCTCTTGTGACCTGTAGGAGGTTTTTGTGGCTGGATCTTAGTGGCCTCGTGGTTATGTAGGGTTGGAGTAGATTCTGGAGGGATGGGACTTTTAGTGGTTGGTTTATTAGTTTGTGGGCGAATGTGAGTTGGTACCATTGAAGGAGATGGGGGAGCTCTAGCCAGCCCAGTTCCGCTAGTGAGAGACAGTGGTGAGTATGATAGGAAGCCCCTGTGGTGAATTTGGCGATTTTGTTGTAGCAGGTTTCGAGCTTATTTAGATCACATTGTCTAAGGTTAGTAAATACTGGAGAGGCATAGAGTAGGGTAGAGATAAGATGAGAATTTGCTACTGAAATTTTAGCTGCTTTGGTAAGTAGTTGCTGATTTCTATACAATGCTCCTAGTTTTTTGTGCACTTTTTTAATGGTCATGGAAATGTGAATGTCAAAGTTCAGTTTGTTGTCTATTTCTACTCCTAGTAATTTAGTGTGTTCTGTAGGATGGATGGTGGTGTTGTCTTTTGCTGTGATGTTAAAGTAAGAGCTGTTTAGGGTAAGTTTGGTGGGTTGGAAGATTAGTAATTTTGTTTTGTTTGGGTTGAGTATTAGTTGGACATCGGATAACCAAGTTTCAATAGAAGAAAATGCTTCCTGTGTGACTTTTTGCAGCTCTGGGAGGGAGTGGGCTGTGCAGATGATGGTGGAGTCATCTGCGTATTGCACGAGTGTGCCATGTGTTGTGGCTGAGGCTAGATTATTGGTGAAAATTGAGAAGAGTAGGGGTCCCAGGATGGGAACTCCTATGGAGACTGGTAGTTGGGGGGAAAGGTTGTCCTGCCAAACAACTGCTTGTTGGCAGTCAGATAGGTAACTCTGAAACCAGTTGATGACTGGTTGAGAGAAGGATAGGTTATTGAGAAGAGAGAGGAGTTGTTTGTGTGGGACCATGTCGAAAGCTTTAGAAAGGTCTAGGAAGGTAGCTGAGGAGAGATAACCTGCATTTTTATTTTGTAGGATAGTGTTAGAGAAAGAGAGTAAGGCAGTGGTGGTGCTATGGTTAGGTCAGAAACCGTGTTGTGTGTTGGAGAGGAGGTTGTTAGCAAGGAGGTGATCTGAGACTTGAGAATGAATGCATCCCTCTAGTATTTTGGAGAGTGGCGAGAGAATAGCTATGGGGCAGTAATTGGTTAGATCTGTGGAGGGGCCTCCTTTGTGTAGGGGAATTATGTGTGAGACTTTCCATAGTGTAGGAACATTACTTTCTGACAGAGATCTGTTAATCAAGAGTGATACGGGGTAGGCTAGAGCGTCAGCTGCAAGTTGAATGTATTCACCTGGGAGGTTGTCGGCTGCTAATCTGGTGGTTTTAAGTTTAGTTAGTAGTTGTTTTATTTTGGAGGTAGGAACAGGAGAGAAAGAGAAGCTAGTTGGGAGATTGTTAGTTCTAGTTGATGGTGTGGGTTTATGGGGGGGAGTTGTGTTGTCTAGCTATTGATAGTATGGTTTGTGTGAAGTGATTGTTGAAAGAGGTAGCAATATTTTCAGAGGAGTGAGTTAAGTTAGGAGTGGGTGTACTTACTTTACCTGGGTGGAAGATGGAGTTTATTGAGGACCAGAATTGTTTGGGGTTATGTTGGGAGGAGGTAAGGGCAGACTGGTAGTATTGGATTTTGTCCTGTTTTATAAGCTTTTTGGTTCTATTGCATAGTTCTAGGAATTTTTGCCTAGTAGAGGGGGTTTTGGTTTTGCGCCAGTTGTCCAATGCTTTATCCCTGTTTTTCATTTCAGACTTCGTGTTTTTTTGTAGCCATGGGGATTGTTGGGCTCTTGTTTGGGAACGTCTTATGGGGGCATGGTAATTAAGGATGCTTAGGAACATTTTATTAAAGTAGTCAACTGTGCCATCTAGTTTGAGGTAGTTTAGAGGTTGCCAGTTACAGTCTTTTAAGGATGAGCTGAATGAGAGAGGGTTGAAGTTAGTTTTTTTGCGTATTTGACGGTAGATGATGGGTTTTGTTTTATAAAGGTGTTTTCTTAGTAAGAAGGTTGGGGAGTGATCACTGAGGCTGTCAGATAAGCAGCCTGTTATATATGACTGGGGGCTCTTATTGACTAGTATCCAATCAAGGGCAGTGTGTTTGTTGGGAGTTATTTATCCTAGTAGGTGACTGGACTAGTTGGGTGAAGCCATGGAGATTTACATGATGGGTTGGGTGGTTGCTAGAGCAGGATTGCCAGTCAGTGTTGAAGTCTCCTAGAATTAAAGTTTCTTGGGGTAGGTGGTGGGTAGTCCAGCTGAGGAGGTTTTCAAGTGGAGGGATGTTGTGGCCAGGTGGGAAGTAGTACCTTATTATGTTTAGGGTTTTATTTTGGTTTATTTTAAGGTTGGCATATATTATTTCTTCCTTACCTATTTGGTGAGCTGCTAACTTTAAGATCTGGATGTCTAGATGCTGCTTAAATATTATAGCAATACCATCTCCTTTTTTGTTTAGTCGGTCTACTCTTAGTATATTGTAACCAGCAGGGAGGATTTGCTCATTAGTAATGTGTGGTTTTAACCATGTTTCTGTAAGGATCACTACATCAGGGGAATAGAAGTCTATGGTGGCATGGAATTCATGCACCTTGTTGCATATACTTCTAATATTTAGGCTTATCAGAAGGAGGTTGGTTGGCTTTCTATTGGCTGTGATTTGGGAGATGTGGTTTGTAGTCTGATTATGAGGGGAGGGGTTGGAAATAGAGGGACCAGAATTAGGATGGATGTCTCCACTGAGTGCTAGGTTGGATATGGATGAGATTATTAGTTTTATCAATTTCTGTATATGCTTGCTTATAAGGGAAGTTTTTTGATTGTGTTCTGTGGGCAATAGGTATGGTGGTAGTATTATGTTAGGTTGAGGGGTTGTTTTTAGTTTAGGTATTGTGGTCTGTAGTCTATATAGAGGGTGTATTGGGAAGTTTGTTGACCTGATGAGAGAGTAGTAGATTAAAGGTGGTATATGAGTGGTGGCGTGTGTGGTGGTACTGTGGTAGTGGTTGAGTGCAGGAATGGTGGAGGTTTGGTAAGATGTGATGTATGCAAGGAGTGTACATGCAGTGACTATAGGTATGTTATGCTTGTACATATTAGCTGAGTAGGAGGGATAATAGTGAGAAGTTGTAGGAGGAAGTATAGGTGTGGTGATTTTATAGGTAGAAGGGTGGGAGGGGTTACTGTTTGCAATAAAGGTAGGACCACTGGGGTGGGTGGGAATTGGGGGAAGGGAGGGGAGTGTAGTGGGTAACAGATGAAGGAAGACTATCAGTAGGTTTATAGGTTTTAATGAAAAGGGCTGGTCCTGGTTGGGCTGCAATTGTTCTTGTGGGGAGGGGGAGGATCAGAATAGACCAGAAAAATGGTGGATAGCAATAGTATGATGAAAAGGGCTGGCCCTGATTTCACAGATATGCAAGTCTACAGAAACAATAAGAACAATAAGAAAAGGCAGTAGTTACTCTGACATGCTTGTTTTGCATACCTGTCTTATTGAAATAAAATAAGCCAGTTTTACCAAGGAGTTATGTGGAAATTAGGAAGACAAGAATTTATAAGAGAAAAGGTTTAGTAGAAGTAGAGAAACAGCAGAGCATACAAATAGTACAGCATCTAAAGACAGATTGAAGTTAGAAGTACAGAATGGGGGGGGGTAGCAAATATTCTGAAATAAGAAAATCAGTACGTACTTTGGACTTACTTGTTTTGCATACCTTTCTTTGAAATAAAATAAGCACTTATAACCTGGAGTAGAAAAACAGCAGGGCTAACAAATAGTTGAAACAGCTTGCAAAGGGAGACTGCTGTTAGGAAGTACAGTATGGGGTGGGGCAAACTAACGTCTGTTTGTAAGCTTCTGAGTCCCCCAAGCCTAGCTTATCAGTGGGAGTGATAAGCACTAGGTAACCTATTTACCACATAAGGAGTGGTTTCTGGCCCAGAAATTGTAGTTATTGGCCATTTGGACAGTTTTTCCATCTATCTCAACTTTCTGATTTTAAAGCCCGCATTTGCACTTGTTTCTTTCCTGTAACTAGTGTAGTTCAGATGCAGATTCTTAGTTATAGCACATGAATTTGCTTATTCATGCTTAGCACTGGTTCAGAACTTGTTGTAAGCACTAAATAAGCTACAAATTACTACAGCATTCAACCTTCCTCATTACCTAAAGGAGAACAGCTTTTGTACTTACTTTCTCCACTTAGAGAAAAACTGCTTTTGTACTCACTTTCCTCACTTGTCTAGAGGAAAATATTTTTTTATTCAGGCATATCCAAGGGTCAGCTCCCAGTGTTCTATCCTATCTATCTGATGAATCTGGGCATCTTGGGTCAATGTAGCAATTGCCTCATGTACACAGACAACTCTCTCCTCCTACCATCCAACATTACAACCTGTAAGAGATGCACTTATCTAGCCAAACAGGAGGTAAAGCTCTTTCCAACCAAGACTGAACTTGACAGTCAAGAGGAGAAGGTAAACACTTGCACCACACCACACTCATCACATAGTCCCACTAAACCTACACCACCAAAATCCAAACATAGAAACACAAAAATATTCGCAGAGGCTCTAAATAATAATCTGCTCAAGAAACTGAGACCTCCAAAGCAAAAACGCAAGCAACCTCACCCCCCCAATACAACCCAAATGACACATAGCCTACAGACTCAGTGTGCCACTCAACCACAGCCCATAAGGCAAAATAACATACCCAACATACTAGTCGTAGGTGACTCTATAGTCAGGCACACTGATGTCCCACTCACCAGGCTAAACAAGGAGAAGGTTACTGTTCGCTCCCTGTCGGGTGCCAGGATCCACCACATAACCCACGCACTCAGGTCACTCCTCTGTCATTGTCCATGTTGGTGTTAATGACCTGAGACATACCTCCCTGGACTACATGAAAAGAGACATGGAAGAGCACTCCAATCTTGTAGCCCAGGCAGGTATGACCCTAGCCCTGAGTAAAATCCTGCCATCACCCAGAATTATACCGCAGTACAAGGACAAAATGATTGACTTCAACAATTGGCTTAGCTTCTGGTGTCATTCTAAGGGGATCCAGTATCTGCTGCAGCAAAAAAAGTTGCCAGTTGTTGAGAGTAGGGTAAACCACTTTAAATTCTTTAATACTCCACAAACAAACAGTATAGGTAAGCACTTTCGCAGTTGCCTGCTTCCTCAGACCTTAATACAAAGACAATTAATCAAAATGCATTTATGCATTATTACAGCCAGTGATATCAATTTAGTTAATGAGGCAAATTCCTTTTCCTAAGAACAGGTTTTAAATAGATGGCACTGTTCAGACCTGGAGGGCATATGCTTTAAAATCAATTATCCACCTGAGCTCCACACATTCTGTTTCATTACTCACATCACCTTCTCTTAAATTTTCTAAGATTTTTTGTAGCACTAAGAATTTAAAACTATGGTTGTCTCCTTCTTCTAAGACATGCATTGCCAGTGGATTAATCAGTTTCTTATTACGTATATAATTAAAATGTTCCACTACCCTCTCCTTCAACATGCGATTAGTTTTTCCAACATAGAAACATTTGCATAGTTTACATTTAGCCATATAAACTATGTTTCTAGTGGAACAATCTGTATAGAATGAGAGCTCTATAGGCACCTTAGAAATGGGATGCATCATCATACAAACTGGCCAAATACTAGGACAGGCTTTGCAAGCTCTACATGCATGAGTTCCCCTGTGTTGTGATAGAAGATGTTCCTTGCGTCTGTTCGGCTTGTAACAAAATCGCTGCTTCAGGTTTTTACAGTTTTTAAAACTAAACCTAGGGGTAAAGTCTATTAACATGCTTATTTTAGGATCTACTAACAAGATGGGCCAGTTTCTTTTCACTACCTCACAAACTCTACTAACCCCTGCTGAATAAGTCAGACACATCCTATTCTTCACCTTCATACTAGATGTTATCCCTCTCCCTTCTTCAGTGGAAGTTTGTTCTGAATAATATGGTTTAGTTTTTGTTCTATCCGGTTTATCACCCTCTTTCATACCCTTCTGTATTTCCTCAGCTTTATAGCCCCTGTCCACAAGGTCAGATGTAAGTCCATTCAAAGCTTCCCTTAGGGGTTCTGCATCTGTATGCAGTCTCCTACACCTTTGTACCTGATTCTTAACTACATTCCTAGTAGTATGACTGGGATGCATACTAGTACGATGTAGTATACTATTTTTCCTACATTCCTTCCTATACTGCTTGGTGGAGAGATTACCTAACATGTTTTTGGTAATCAACACATCTAGAAAACTAATTTCATCTTCAGAATAATGCAGGGTAAAGGACAAAAAAACGGTGCTACTCTCCAAGAACTGTACAAATTTGTTCAATTCCAGTAATTCACCATGCCAGATGAAAAAAATATCATCCACAAAGTGTTTATAGAAGGTGATGTTCTCCTTGAAACTATCATTGTTAAAAACTATTTCCTTTTCCCAGTTTGCAAGAACCAAATTTGCATATGTGTTGGCACGTGCTGTGCCCATAGCAACACCTACAATCTGAAGGAAATATTTATGTTCAAAGAGAAAAACATTACTTTCTAGAATCATGTCTAACAGAGTGCAGAACATATTTACCTTTGTATTACTATACTTAGTTTGTTGTACAAGAAGTTGCCTCACATTCTCAACCCCTTCTTCATTAGGAATGACCGTAAACAGAGAATTGACATCTAGGGTTACAAAAAAAGCTTTTTTTGATCGCTTCCTCATTTCTATGCCTTGCCCAAATGAACAGATGTTCTAAAAACTGCTTACTATCCCTCAACACTGTTTCTATTTTATCCTGAACCCATCTAAGTTGTTTTTCAGCATATATGGACATTGGCTCCGTGAGCCAACCTCTGCCGGATACTATGGGTCTGAAGGGTGGGTGTCTAGGATCTTTGTGCACTTTAGGCAAACCATATATCACAGGTATAGTTGGGTGCTCAACAGAGAAGTATGTGTACAATGAATAATCTATTAAATCTGTCATCAGCATATCATACAGGTAGAAATTCAACCTATTTATAATGTCATTCACCTGATATTTCTGTAGAACTGCATATACTTTTCTATCATGAAGCATGTCATACATTCTTTCCATATAAACCTGTTTATGTAAAACCACTATGCCACCTCCTTTGTCTGCCGGTGTGATAATCAAGTGCTCGTGTCTCACTAATGAATTTAAGGCCTCATATTCCTTACAACACAAGTTAAAAAAATTCGATTTACTACCTCCACTAAAATCTTTCCTTAAGTCATCTTCACATAAATTAATAAAAGCCTCTATTGCTGCTGAATTGTCTGGTATAAAAGTACTGGGTTTCTTAAAAACATTGCCATCATTGGAAGCACTATGCTCATCCATAAAAACTGTTTTCAACATCACATTTCTCACAGACATTTTTAATTCTAAAATTGTTTCCACTAAATCAAGTTTAGTAGCAGGTATAAATGACAGACCTTTATTTAGTACTATCATTTGTTCTCATGTCACTTCAGTGGAAGATAGATTAAAAACTAGATTAGTTATCTTCGATTGCATGTCTGTGGGCCCAATGCACTTGGACCTTTCGCCACAGGTGGACGATTTGCTCTCAATCTCAATTCTCTCTTGCGACTGCATGACCTTCCTATTCTCTTTTCTTGTCTTATAGGCAGGGCTTTCTCCAAAAAATCCGAAGACAATCTATCATTTGAGGCAGTCACTATACTTTGCTTGGTCAGCACTTTTGGACTTACTACTTGATTGTTAGAGTCTTTCGTAATACCACTTCATAAAACTACATCTTTATAAGCACCATAATCATCAAAGTCATTAATCTTCCCTTCTATTATATTATTGGGGACAGCCATCATGTTCAAAATTGTAGTAGCTGTGCCAGTATTACCAGCAACTATACCATCTTGTGCAACGTCTTTTTGTGAATCAGTATCAATGTGCACTCCTTCCATCCTAGTAGCACAAACAACAGTACTTACATTTTTTTGAACCATATCCACACCAACTGTTGCAATATTCCCCTTGTCAATAGCACCTACTCGTACATTGGCTTGTCCTAGATCTTCAAGATGCTCGTTCAAGATATTAGCTCTATCTCTGCTGCCTTCCAATAAATGTATTTCTTCTGCTGGTATCTGAGCTATGGTGACACTACCATTTATAGAATGATCCTTCTGTGTATCAAACTGTTTTCACATACCAATTTCCACTGCCCATTGTGTATTACCATGTTGTTGTTGCATATTGCTGCTTGTTGGCCTCAATAATGTGCACGCTGTCGATGATGTTATACGCTCAGCTAATGCGTTGTTTCTTGGCCACGAGAAGACGTTCGCATCACGGAAATCTATGAAGTCTCTTCGTAGCTTTTTTATTTTCTCTTTCTCCTGTTTCCTTTCAAAAAGGGAAATATTCAACAAAGGTTCATTGATTAGTTGCACATATACTTCTCCTTTAAAGGAGCTGGACAAGTATAAAGTTAAGTCATTAATCTCACTGGCTAGAGACTCTTCCTGTGGGTGAAAGTATTAATTTAATAAAGCCACGTAGTCCAGGCTTAGCTGCAGATTCAATACTTGCCATCTTTTCAAAAGTTCAGGCAGGCTGTCACCATAGGAGGGCATATTCAGTACTCGGAGCCCTCTGGGGACTATTTTATGATGAATAGCAGCCTCGAAGTGGTAGCGTTGCCACAATAATCTTTTGTGCTTATGCATTTTATCTTCCAGTTCTCTCAGTGTCTTCTTAAACAGTGCCATTTCATCATAGTCTACATTTAAATCCACCATATCCACTTCATCAAAACTTAAACAGATAAGGGGATTTGTGGTAATCTTGGTTAAATTAACACTTGTTTCCAGTATAGTTCCATCATTTGTCTGTATTCCATTCAATATTCCATCAGGACTCAAAAATGTCTCTTGTCCCAAACTCTCAGCCATAACACCAGTAGACAAACAGAAAGAACAAATTGTAAAAAATATAGTGTCACTGGTATCAGACAAACCAAAAAAAGTATATGCTGCAGCAAAAAAAGTTGTCAATTGCTGAGAGTAGGGTAAAACACTTTAAATTCTTTAATTGTCCACAAACAACAGTATAGTTAAGCACTATCGCAGTTGCCTGCTTCCTCAGACCTTAATACAAAGACAATTAATCAAGATGCATTTATACATTACTACAGCCAGTGATACCAATTTAGTTAATGAGGCAAATTCCTTTTCCTAAGAACAGGTTTTAAAGAGATGGCACTGTTCAGACCTGGAGGGGCATATGCTTTAAAATCAATTATCCACCTGAGCTCCACACATTCTGTTTCATTACTCACACCACCTTCTCTTAAATTTTCTAAGATTTTTTTGTAGCACTAAGAATTTAAAATTATTGTTGTCTCCTGCTTCTAAGACATGCTTTGCCAGTGCATTAGTCAGTTTCTTAATACAGATATCATATGAATATTGGAACATTTGAATGTGAAACAAAACAAAAAAAACATTTGAATGTAAACATTTGAATGTATTAATGGAACTTTTTATTGTAACTCAGGACTAATAGTTTATGCTATTAAATGTCCATGTGACTGTTTTTTATATGGGGAAAGTAAAAAGGCCTCAAAGTCCTAAATTCAAGAAATATCAAGATAAAAAATAAAAAATTAGAAAGCCTTAAAGCAAACACTTTAAAACTATCATAAAAGTTTCACTGAAAGGCTTACTGCTCAACACAGCAACAATTTTGGAAAATAATTATATTTATGATAATAATATTAAACAAATTAAATAAACAAAAGCTGCTTACTAAAGACAGTTTTATAGTATACACATAACACACCTATGGGTATTAATGAGAAATGAGAATGCAATATTTTTATTTTTTTAGACATCATTATAAAATAATTGATTGTTTGATTGTTGTATTTGTTCTATTAGCTTTTTTTTAAGTAAGTTGAATGGTATAAATAATTTGTAATTGATTGGATTATTTATTCTCCTAGAAGTAAGCCGAGGCGCCAGAGAAGGAAATAAATTGTGTTGGATCTGTGTATGTGGTCGTATTGCTGCTTCTACTGCCTTGTTTTTTGTTTTTGTTGCATATTATCATTAAGATGTTCCAGTACCCTTTCCTTCAACATACAATATAGAAACATTCACAGTTTACATTTAGCCATATATACTATGTTTCTAGTGGAACAATCTGCATAGAATGAGAGTTCTCTAGGCTCCTTAGAAATGGGATGCATCACCATACAAACTGGCCAAATACCAGGCAGGCTTTGCAAGCTCTACATGCATGAGTTCCCCTGTGTTGTGATAGAAGATGTTCCTTGCGTCTGTTCTGCTTGTAACAAAGTCACTGCTTCAGGTTTTTACAGTTTTTAAAACTAAACCTAGGGGTAGAGTCTATTACCATGCTTATTTTAGGATCTACTAACAAGATGGGCCAGTTTCTTTTCACTACTTCACAAACTCTACTAACCCCTGCTGAATAAGTCAGACATATCCTATTCTTCACCTTCATACTAGATGTTATCCCTTTCCCTTCTTCAGTGGAAGTTTGTTCTGAATAATATGGTCTAGTTTCTGTTCTTTCAGTTTATCACCCTCTTCCATACCCTTTTTTATTTATCTGTCTGCCTGGGATGACATACTCGACAAACCATGATGCTTTGCCAGAGATGGCCTGCACCTCTCACCCCTGGGATTCCAGATACTAGCTAAGGCTCTTGCCGCCACTATAGTGCCTTTTTTAGGCAAGGTTCAAATGACAAATTCACCACTGTAACAGGAACAGGCAAGCAAAAACTGAGGATAATGTTACTCAGTGCTGGAAGTCTAAATCTCAAAATGCGCTCCCTCGAGGCACTCCTTAAAATGGAGAACATCGATATCTGTGCAGTGATTGAGACCTGGTTCAAAGCTCCAGAGAGCACCCCTGCATTACCAGGCTATAACTCATACCACACTTTTCAGCCACCTAACCTGGAACGGAACACCAAAGGCAGAGGTGTGTCCATATTCATTAAGGATATCCATGCCTCCAGGCTAGTTGCTCAGCATAATGCATCAGAGGTTATCCAAGTGCAACTAACTCTGGGCAAAGCTGCAATCCAAATTGTAGCTTGCTACAGATCCCCCACCATGCCCCAGGATTGCCACTCCTCTTTTCTTGATATACTGGAAAATATTAGGGTTCAACCAAACACCCTAATAATGGGCAATTTCAACTACCCCACCATTAACTGGGAAAACTACTCATGTACCAACTCCTTCGCTGAATGCCTTCTGGAATTCATAAATTTCAATGCGCTGGATCAACTTATCCACAACCCCACCTGGGGCAACAATATCCTAGACCTAGTCATTACCAACATGAGTGACCGGTGTTCCACACCTGAAGTCAACTCCTCGTTGACCAGATCCGACCATAAGCTATTCACCCTTGATATACACATCCCGCCCCCACCCCCCCATTAAGGAAACCATGGTAAAAAAATTCTGCAAAGCCAACTTCATGCTTCTTAAGACAAAAGTGGTGAACTTCATGACACCCATGCAGATGGACAATACAGTTACGACTGCTGAATACTACACAAATGCAGTCTATAAGCACTTATACGAGTGCATGGATCGTGCTATCCCAAACAGAACCAAGACGCTATCCTCCAAAAAAAATGAAGCCAATCTGGTGGTCCCCTGCCATAAACAAACTCTACAACAGAAGGAAGAAACTGTTGCAAAAGAGAGTAAAATCCCATGAGTGGAGGAGCTCCCTGGTCAGCCTCAGTAAGAAGCTGAGATCACTTATAAGATCCTCCAAAGCTAGCTATGAAAACAAAATTGCCACGGATTCTAGTGACAACCACAAAGCATTCTATAGCTATGTCAAAAATCTGAATGGCAACACCCAGATTTGGTCTGAGTTACAGCACAATGGCATGAAAATTACAGAACCAACTGATATTTCCAACATCCTGGCAGATAGGTCCAGTGCTAACTTTATGCCCATCTCACCTCCTAAAGGGCCCATATCTATACAGGAAGAATGCAGAGTCCCTGTAATCACAACTATGCAGGTAAAAGCTGCACTCTCTATAGCCAAAAACTCTGCATCCATGGGACTGGACAACATCCCAGGCTGCGTTTTACATGGACTTCAGAATAAACTGGCTCCCCACCTAAGCACCATGTTCAGTCATAACCTCACGTCAGGCTTTGTGCCCACTGAATGTCACACAGCAACAGTTATCCCCCTCCACAAAGGAGGAGCCACCACTGATCCTGGGAACAATCGCCCTATTAGCCTGATGAGCCTGGTCTGTAAGTCCATGGAACGTATCATCATGGAACTCATAAACAAAGACATTGGCAACTTCCAAACTCTGGACCCCACCCAGTTCCGGTTTGTGAAAGGCAGATCATACCTCCTGAGCCTGATTGACTTCTTTGAGACAGTCACGAAAGCTGTAGATGAGGGTAAGGTGGTTCACACAGTCTATCTTGACCTTGCCAAGGCTTTCAACACCATCCCCCATTCTGGAATTCTAGCTAAACTCACTAAACTAGATATAAATCTCTACATCACAAGATGGGTTGCCAACTGGCTCAGTGACAGAACCCACACTGGAAAAGTTGCAGACTCCAAATCTGACTTGAAACCAGTGACAAGTGGAATACCATAGGGTTCAGTCCTAGAACTCTCCTGTTTGGTATCTACTTCTCTGAAGTACAGGATAACACAGAAGGCCTTTGTCTAATGAAGTTTGCAGATGACTGCAAACTAGGAGCCATAGTTGAGTCCCCAAATGATGTGGACATCCTAGAGAAGGGCCTGACTGAGAAAGATGCCTGGTGTCAGAGCCATGGCCTCAAGCTCAGTGCCAAAAAGTGCATTGTCATCCCCTTTGGGAAAAACTCTGTACCCTTGAACTACCACATAGGTGGCAGTCTACTTAATGCCGAATGTATGACAAAAGAACCTGGGACCCAGGTGGACAGTAGACTCTCCTTTGATAATCACATCGCCACAGTAGTCAGGAAATCCTTCTATATGGCACACCTCATCACAAAAGGGTTCTCATCCAGGAAAAAGGAGGTCATTGTTCCCCTCTACTCGACACTCATTGTTCCCCTCTACTCGACACTCATTAGGCCCATTATAGAGTACAATGCCCCTTTTGGAAAGTACCTCACAAGACATCTGAAGCAGCTGGAAAGGCCACAGAAGTACCTCATAAAGAGAATTACTGGCCTCAAACAGATGCCCTACACTGACTGTCTCAAAAAACTCCAGCTTTACTCCATAGCGTATCGCCTACTCCGAGGTGATCGCTGCCTAACATATAAACCTATGTCAAACCCAAAGCTGTTGGACATGCTACACCTAAAGAAATCCCAATCCCTCCTAGCTACATGCTCTAGGGACCTTAAACTTGTCACCATGATAAACAGGACATGCTGGTGGGATAGATTCCTGTCCCAGAGACTTCCCATACTCTGGAAGAAGCTACCCATCTATGTTAAGCAAAGTTCCTCGTTAGCACTCTTCAAGAAAAATCTTGATGAATGGATGGGAAATAGGAAATGCACCCTGGGGATCACTTCTGTGGCTCTGCTCAACAGGGGCACAGGAACATAACTTTCTTGGGTGGCATAAGTCAGGGAACCTTGTTGGCTAGGCTTACTTAGGCCCTTGGGCTAATAGCCTAGTACCTTCCTATGAACCTATGAATCTATGAAAAGGGTTCATGCATGGTAACTGTTAAATGCAGCTGTAGATGTTATTTCCAATTATTTTTAATTGTTGACTCTAACCTGAGAATATAGAATATAGTCTAAAATCTTAACATCATGATGTAACTTCCTCTGTCAAGTATAATTTCCAAAGTCCAACTAATAGTCCTAGATAGCACAAAGGAAAATGGACATTAGTGGCTCTGCTGCAGTGAACTCCACAGAGGTTAGAGATAATTCAAACACAAATTGAATGTTTTCCTTTTGAACATGCTGGAAAATGCTCAGATAGATGTTCTTCATATTTCATTGTTGCAGTCTTCACCTGTGGGTTATCCCTGCTGTTGTAGACCTCAGCCGGCCCGAATACCAGAGTCAATGTTTTTCTCCATCGGCTGCTGTCACTTGCAGACTGATGTCAAGTCATCAGTGCTATAAAGTAAGGCAACCATTGCCATTACACCAGTCTTTCTTGCCATGGAGCCTGTAGCAGAAGCAGTTCGCAAGTGTGCCAGTCGGTCGCTAACAGAGTTGGAATTACAGCTGAAAACGTCTAATGCTAATTACCCCATTGGGGATCCCTTTTTCTTGCACTAACCGATGTCCAAAAAAGTTAACAATTGTCTCGCATGTGGAAAGTACATCCCAAACTGAGACTTTCATTCATACTGCATCACTTGTTTAGGCCCAGACCACGATGTTGCTCATTGCCAGTTCTGTACCCTCTTTAACATGAGAACCATTCATCATAGAACTCTTCTTGTAGCCAGGTATTTTTGTCTTCCGTCTTTGCATTCCAAAATGGTGTCCATCAGCCAACAATCCATAAACATTCCAAAAAAAGTAAAGATAGAGACAGACCACAAAAGCATAAGCCTTCTGATGACTCCTCTGCTAAGCAGGTCGTCAGTTCTCCGGAATTCAGTAAAGCACCGTCACAGCCCCTGATGCTGACACAATACCTTCACAGGCCTCTACAGAGACCCTTTCAGAGTCCAGTATGCCACAGAAATCTTCTTTGTCTTCTAAGCCTTTGGTTGTCTCTGCCTCGGTTGGGTCCGGAGCCACAGCACAGGCACTGGCATCCGAGGAGGCCTTTTGCATGACCGAATCTAGACAAAAAATGATATCTAGTCATCCGACTACTGTTTCTCTCAGACCGATGGATACTCTTAGGCCTGGAAGCAAGGCCACTCCTAGAAAATCTACCTCTAGCCTCCATCTTTCTCCTGCTCCACCACTCCAAGCCCAAGGTGGAGGATCTTATCTCCCTTATCGGGGGTAGTCAGGCCACAACTTCTAAAAGGAAAAGAGACCCTTCTCCTGAAATATTGACAGAAAAGGATTCTGAGGAATCTGACTATTCAGATTTTGAGGAGGAACAGAAACCTCTGACTGCTTATGAGGATTCAGATGCAGAGAAATCCATTCCTTCTGCCTCCCCACCAGAAGATCTTTCCTTTGGGGAAACCCTTCACACTCTCAGGGAACATTTCCACTGGGAATCCCAGGACTTCTCTCAGTCCAAGAAATGAGTTTCTAGACCTGCCCCAGCACAGACACTTGGCCATCCCCCCTATCTTAGAGGTGGTGGATGATGTCTTCCATTAATCCAGCTTAGCTCCTGACACCCACCCACCTGGTCCCAGTAAACTTGACAGGTATTACAGAGTACCGGATTCTCACAAACACCTGTACAGAAATCCTGGTGCAGACCTAGAGGTAATTACACAGGGCCCAAAAGGAGCTAAGGCTAGTTCTGCAAAGAATCCTATTCCTTTTGACAAGGATTCCGGAGCTCTGGACAGATGGGGTAAAAAAGTATACACCTCTGCAACCTTAGCTATTAGAGCACTCAACTGTCAGTTCCAGATGTTAAAATATCAACAACACACTTTGGAACTATTAAAGCAAAAGATGTCAACCTTTCCTGACTGTGTCAATTCTAAAGAGCTAGCAGGTTTACTGCACTCTACTTGTCAAGTGGTCAAACACTCATTACACTGTGGATATGATGCCCTAGAATCCTCAAGCAGGGCAGCAGTGTCAGGATCTATCATCCTCTCCCTGATCATGCCAAGTCTAAATTAATTGATGCACCCTTGGAAAAGGACTGCTTGTTTGGAATAAAAGCAGAAGAGGTGCTTAAAAAGATGGAAGATAAAGCAAAATCGATGCAAAGAGTAAAATACTTCTTTCAGGTACAACCTCTTAGTTTCAGAAGGAATTTTCCCTCAAAGCACTGGTCCTTTCCTGCACCTAGCAGACAGGGACAAGGCAAGCTCCGCAGGGACAGACCACCCAGACTCCTATCCCAGGGACAGCAGAGAACCAAACACTGGACCACTTCCGCTCCAAAGGCAGGGAGTTCTAAGCCATCCCTCTATGGCAAAAACTCTCACTGACTCACTCTCCCCCATTTTCACTCACCAAAAGCTAGGAGGAAGGCTCTCCCTCTGCAAAGAAAATTGGCTTTCTGTAACAAAAGACCAATGGTTCTTAAAGATAATTTTTTCAGGGATACAATTTCTCTTTCAACGAACTTCCAATTCCAAGAGGGTACCCAGACTTAACTCCAAATCAGTGGTCAGAGGCACTGAAACAAGTCCAAACTCTCATATCCCAAGGGACAGTAGAACCTGTCCCCTCAGATCAAACAGGCAAAGGCTTTTATTCCAGACCATTCCATGTTCCCAGAAAAAAGTCACTTGGTGCCACATCCTGAATCTATCCATTCTGAACACCTCCCTGGTGGTCCCTAAATTCAAAATGCTCATTTTGCAGCACTTGCTGCCTATGCTGACAAAAAATGCCTGTCTAGTGACCCTAAACCTAAAAGATGCCTACCTCCACATCCCCATAAGGGAATCCTGCAAGAAATTCCTGCGCTTCAGAGCAGGCTCACAGTACTTTCATTTCTCTGGGTAACCTTTTGGCTTATCTACTGCTCCAAGGGTATTCACCAAATGCTTAGCCCTGGCCATAGCCTTTTGCAGACAGAAAAATATACAGATTTACCCTTATCTGGACCACTGCCTGATACAGATTTACCCTTATCTGGACCAGTGCCTCATTCAGGTAGAGTGATAAGAAAAGCTGCTCCAGGACCTTCTCTTTGTCAAAACCCTCCTAACCTCCTTAGGGTTCATCGTCAAAAAGAAAAAAAAATCAAAGCAAACACCCTCCAGGAAGATAATTTTCTTGGGAGCATGGCTGGACACAACATCCAAAATGTCCTTCTTATCCCCAGAAAAGCAGAGCTTCCTACCTCTCTACTTTACCTAGCTGGCTTCCAGAAGTCACCTCACTGTGAGGAAGTTCCTGCAAGCTTTGGGATACATGGCATCTTGCATCCTTCTAATCCCTCTGGCCAGGCTTCACATGAGAAATCTTCAGTGGTATCTAAAGAACCTTTGGTGTCAGCACTCTCAGCCTCTAGAGACCTATTTCCCTCTAATTCCCTGTATAAGGGCTGAGTTTCTCTGGTGGGCAGAGGACTGTGCAAGAACAAGGGTCTCCCCTTCATCCTCCGTTCAACCAGGCAGACCATTACCACCAATGCCTCAGACATTGCTTGGGGCGCTCACCTAGCAGACAGATGCACCCAAGATCTTTGGGATGCCCAGCACCTTCCCTTGCACATCAACCAGAAGGAAATGATGGCAGTACAAAAGGCCCTGACATCCTTCAAACCCCATCTCAGGGCAGGGGTTCTCCTTATCAAAACAGACAACACCACAGTAATGTGGTACATCAACAAACAGGGAGGGACCCAATATTACCCTCTGTGCAGGCTAGCCATGAACCTCTGGCTGACAGCCTCATCCATGGGATTACACCTAATAGCCCAATACCTACCAGGGATCAACAACACCCTGGCAGACCACTTAAGCAGAAATGCACTGGACCCCTATGAATGGCAGCTCTGCGGAAAAATCTTTTTACAAGTTACTCAAGAGTGGGGGACTCTGGAGGTGGATCTCTCTGCTTCACACCTCAACCAACAACTGAAAAAATTCTGTACCAGGGAGTATCACTACCTAGCATGGAAGGTGGATGCCTTGACCTTCCCCTGGAACTCCTCCTTTGTGTACGCATTCCCAAGGTACTGATCAAGATAAGGGAGGAGAGGCCAAAGGCCATCCTCATTGCTCCAGACTGGCCAAGACAGCATTGGTACCCCTTACTGCACAGCCTGACATTACAGCCTCCCAGGGAGCTTCCCCTGATCTCAGACCTCTTGTCTCAGGTGTGGGGGGTACTGCACCCAGACTTGCAGACTCTCAAACTTTCAGCATGGCTAACACTCTAAAGGGAAACCAGGGGCCCCTGTTAAGCAAACAGGTCCTAGACATTATCACAGAGGCCAGAAGGTCCATCACCAGAAAATCTTACACATGAAAATGGAAATGATTCTGTTCATGGAGCCAGTCCAGAGGGAGCAATACCTCTCAACCTTCCATCCCTCTTATCCTGGACTACTTAGCGGAGTTACTCAATAGTGGCCTCTCCTTCTCTTCTATTAAAATCCACGCCTCAGCCATTTCAACTAATTTCAATACAGATTAGCCCCTGTTCTCACATCCTTTGATTAAACAATTCCTTAGAGGGCTTCTAATATCAGACCTCCCAGAAGGCCACCCACACCAGCCTGGGACCTGAATTATGTTTTGGAAAAACTAACCTTACCACCCTTCGAACCTGCTGCTTCAGCAGAACTGAGATTCCTCTCCTGGAAGACTGCTTTTCTACTAGCTATCACCTCAGCCAGAAGGGTTTCAGAACTTCAGGCACTGATGGCCATTGAGCCCTTCATCATTTTCCATGCAGACAGAGTCTCCCTGAGGACTAATCCCTCCTTTATGCCCAAGGTGGTATCTAATGTGACTGTCACCAGGCCATGCATCTACTCACCTTCTTTCCTAACCCTCAAAACAAAGGGGAACAAATACTGTACTCACTAGATGTGCACAGACAGCCCATATACTATCTGGACCATACTAAACCCTTCAGGAAAACTGACCAGCTTCTTGTCAGCTTTGCCCCTGGGGTAGAGGGGAAGCCCATTACCAAGCAGACCATTTCCAAATGGATATCACACTGTATCCATTTCTGGTACAGATTATATGGGAAACCAACCCCTAATTCTATTCGTACCCATTCCACTAGGGTAGCCTCCAATTCCACAGCATTCCTCAGAGGAGTTCCCACCAGAGACATCTTGGAAGCTGCCACTTGGACATCCATCCATACCTTTACCAGACATTACCACCTACCTCTTTTTTCTAAGGCTAGAGCAGGGTTTGCCTCTGCAGTTCTGCAGGGTATGCTGACCCATGCCTAGGTCTCTTACTAGTCCTACTACCACTCTCCTCAGCTTTGGGAATCCTCCCACAGGTGATGACTGCAACAGTGAAACAGGAAGAACATAGTACAGTTGTGTACAGTTACCATAAATGTAGATGTTTGGGTATATTCACTGTTGCAGTCCTGGTTTCCCTCCCTCCTCCCCCCTTATATCTTCTTTCCTTAGGGAGACATAAGCTTCTTTCGGTGGCTTTTAGCCACCAGGACCACTTTACTATATTTCCTTGGTCTTCTGAAATGGTTAGGGCAAGAAAAAACAATGTAATGGTGTCTGCTGCCTTGCTTTATAGCACTGACGACCTGACGTCAGTCTGCAAGCGAAAGCAGCTGACATAGAAAAACATTGACTCTGGTATTTGGGTTAGACAAGGGCTACCACAGCAGGGATAACCCACAGGTGATGACTGCAACAGTGAATAGGCTCGAACATCTATATTTATGGTAAGTGTACACAACTGTACTTTCTTCTCCATGATGATATAACACCACTTCTGAAGGGAGCAATGAATAAACAAGCATAAGCAATTTCAAATTGTTAAACAAATAAAAACTATTTAAATACTACATATCTAATGAAATTTACAGCTATTCATTTCCTTAAATACAACACATGTACCAGCTGATAGCAGAAACAGATCACAGGGCAGGTCTAAGATCATGTTAATAGCTTTTTGAACAAGACATAATCAAGTCTGTAGAAAATGTTATTGTGTCTACAGTGGTATGACATAAGTATAAAACAGGGAAGGGATGCATATCACAGATATGCTGAGTTATACACTTTTGCCAGTGTAGCAAAATATACTTGATGAGAAAATGCAAGTAAACTGAATGTTTCATATCTTGTTGTGGTACATACTGAAAATTATCTAGAGAAGCACTTCCTTCAAAACGTGGCTATGAGAGGGCAGGTTGAAAAGAAATCTGCTAAGAGGATGACAATACAGCTGTCATTTTCATTTAAAGATGAGATTAATTGAATCCAGAGTTTGCTTCCTCCATGCTTCTTGTTGTGATTCAACTAATGCCAGCTGCTTTGTAGACAATATCCCTCACATGTCCTCGTTTTCACCATGGATCAACTATGGCAATGTGCCCAAACTAGCAGCGCTTTCCTGTCCCTCTCCTCCTGAGAAGAGCAAACTGACATAAATTGCTACCCCTCCCCCAAGAAAACAAAATTACTACTCAAGTACCTGAGCTGTTAAATGACCATCTGGGTCACAGCCAGGGATTTATCTCTCTGTACGTCAGAGCCAGGTGCTTTCAGGCGATGGTGATTCGGCAAGACTGTATGCTCAATTAAATTTACATGCTTTGGTAGAGTAGGCCAACACATCAGACACTTTTAAAGTCAAACTGGGCACATTTGTGGGTAAAGTAAAACATAGGAGGCTCTGCATAGTCAAACAGTCCATTAGTATTAATAGTAAGAAATGACTTTTAACTCATGCTGCTGTGCTACAGCTCCTTCCTTTATATGCACTAGAAAGACTGCAAGCAATTTGTCACATTGCACTTCAGAAATTATGTCATGTTCCTTAACAGGATGCAAAGCAAGCAACTGAGGTGATGTAGCAGTCATCCTTTGCCTTAGGTGCATATGCCTACAACTTTATTTAATGTATTCCACTTATGAAGGCGGAGTAGCTGCTACTGTAGCAAGGGGCCTATAATAGGGAAGCTCCAGGTATGCCAAAATAAATTAATGTGTGAATACTGGGATGCTGAGAATTATCTAACATTATCTGCTATTCATGATCTTTTTACTGCCAGTACAAATTGGGGATTATGTTTGATGCAAGTTTTGGGATGTCTGACTTTACTTCTGGGATATAGTTGGAAAATCTTGTCTCTAAATTTTTTTGGCCAAATTTGGATCACATTTCTTGCTCCCTATCTTGGTCTACCCCATGCTGATCTTAAAGTTAAACTAAGGTTACTATATGGTTATTATCTTAAACGTTTCTCTATTTAAATCCTAAGCTGAACTGGGTCTACATTACTAGGCTGTCCTAATCTATTCGTATTTTATCCTATACAACTAAAATTGGCTAACCTCAAATAGCTATTACTGGAAGAAACTTGGTGGCTACTAACCAGTGCTTTCCTTCTAAACTACAAAAATGATCATTACTACCCCAAAACATTTTAACCGAGTGCCTAAAATTAAAAAGGTTCAAGTCCTAGAATGCTATAACAATGCTAAGGACTAAACTTTAAGAGAAAGATTTTTTTTGTTCCAAGTCCATACTGTACTTACAGTATAGTCAAAAGCCCTGGGAACCTCATGGTCTGGTTTAGCCCTGCTCCGCTTACCCTCGCTTCGCTCGGCATCACTCTGCACCCCACCCTGCCCCCAAATTCCACCTGCCCCTGGTACTGCTAAATTTATAGCAATTAAACCACACCCCCTTTCTATCTCAACCAATCAAAGACACCTACTTAGTATAATTATCCCCTCCCATCCTTCCACTCCTCACCACATACCCTGGTGATATTATACTATTGTAATAATGTCTTTCCCACTTACTATATTAACACCAAAAATCAAGATGTTATCGACCATATTACCCCTTATGCTTATTCTATATCTCCTTACCATTTGTGGAAATCAGCCCTGCTTATGATTCCATTACCCAAAATACCAAACCAGCACTCCTATAGTCTCAACTACACAGGAACACTTAATTTACCACCCTATCCCCAACACATCAACCCCTATTAACATTCAACTTATTAGGTCAAGATATATTCACCCCAAATCTAGGTCAAGATATATTCACCCCAAATCTAAATACTATCAAAAGTTATTATATAAATTCATGAAGTTCTTAGTTAACTTACACTATAATCTGACAAGGGATGGGGACATCCATCCTAACCCTGGCCCATCCTCTGCTCTAGACTCTACTAGCTCACTGTCTATAAACAGGCCCCCTAACTCCTTTCTGGCTTGCCATCTAAACATTCAAAGCTTAAACAACAAGGTACACAACCTACATGCCCTCTTAGAAGTTCATTCCTCTGACATACAGTGCCTAACAGAAACCTGGCTAAAACCATCAAACACAGAGAATGAGATATTGCCACCTGGGTATAATGTACTTAGGGCAGATTGTACTACTAGAAAGGGAGGTGGGGGTAGCTGTACTTTATAAAAACACATTAAATGTAACTGTAGACCCCACACAACCACCCCATATTAACAACGCTGAAATTCTCCCTATCAAACTACAGATTAATAAAAACAAATGTATAAACATAATCTGCATATACATCCCCCCTGGCAATAATACAAACACCCTGGAAGCCATCCTCAATTGGTTATCTGCTACCTACCTCCAAGAAACTATTGTTCTGGGAGATTTCAATATTGACTGGATTACATGTTCCTCAGATTCTCCCACCACCCATGTAAACCTTTATGGATTCCCACAGACCATATCCTCCCCCACCAGAATTGATAAACCTAACCTCAAAGAGAGTATTCTAGACTGGACACTCATTAGCAATCATACCCACATGTACAAGTCAGGGACCCTCCCTGATGACCTTAGTGACCACCTTATTACCTATATAATTAAACACAAACAGTCAACCCCCACCAGCCCACCTATAAAACTGTAAGAAACAATAAGAACTTTAACCCCACCAAATTCAAAAATTAACTCAATTTATGTAACTGGAATTAAAGCACCTTCCCCTGGATAAGGTTGTAATTTACTTTAATACCAAATTCCTTAACATACTCGATTTACATGCTCCTGGATGCTCAATTAGAATGTATTTTATTTTATTTTACATTTATTTACTGGGAAAGTCTGACTGGACACAGGTCTATTTTCAGTGAAGGTCCAGGGAGAAAAGTTCCAACAGACATTTTACAAATAGTTAAACAGACTCACTATATAATGTAGATTAGCATCTCACAAGGTGTCAGTACAAAAAAATTCAGAACAAAGGAAACAATGATTAAAACTCATACATATTTTATAGGATAATGTGTGCCTTGTTAGTAGATACATACTTTTTATCACGATAAAACACACATTGGTACTAGGATCTTGATCTCTACAATATTTAACTACAGTAGTGACTTTTTTATAGACCTAAAACAAAAATCACCCCATGGCTTTCAAAAAACTCCAAATCCAAAATCGTACTCAGAAATAAAGCATGGGCCAAGTGGCATATTACTAAAGCCCCTCTAGACCAAATTAGTTACCAACAGCTAAGGAATGAGACAAAAAAATCCATCTTACTAAACAAAAAAAAATATTTCTGCCATCTACAACAGAATGATCAAAAAAACTCTCAGAAGTTTTGGGCAGGTATAAACAATCTCCTTCACCGGGGTCAATCGTCCATTCCTACCCCCTCAGCTTCCATCCATAAATCTTTTGAAGAAGTGGCAAATACGTTCAATAGTTTTTTCACAGAGACTATCCAGTCCCTAGCTAGCCAATTATCTGGGTACATTTTCTATGTCATTCATATTACTTGGTGTATCAAGCAATACGAATGACATAGAAAATGTACCCAGTGGAACTTTGAAAGAAATTATATATTCCTTTGGTAAAAAAACTGGGTGTGATTAAGGGTTTAAAATTAGATAATGCTTATTTAAACCAATGTCTTACACTAAACATTGTACCAGTGGGTTTACGTTTTTTTTAATCAGTTATTCAACCAATTTGGGTTTGACTACATGGCTATTAATTAAGAAAAATTATGAAAGACTATGTATACTGATGGATGAAGTTGAAAAGCTAAACAATGTTATTGCCAATGATTTATTGTATGCGCAATGGGAGAAATTGTATTTAAAACAGTACAATATGGTGGATAAGAAGGCTCATACCATATTTATACTAAAAAATGTAGAAAGATTAAGAGGGATGTAGAGCATTTTAAAAAAGACATTGCATATCCCTGGAAGGAAAATAAGGATACAACTGGTAATATGGAGAGAGATGACACTACAAGGACAGGGACTGAGAGACTAATGGGCATTATGGTTCATATGGTACACATTTTCACAGGGGGTGGAAACAGCAGCAATACCCGAAGTGGGGGAAGGACTGGAAATGGAAACAGAACAGTCCACACGGGACACACATGGATTACGTGGATCAGGTGTGGGGGGAGAACAGGAGACCGTGGTAAATTTAGTAAACAGTAAAGAGAGCACATTGGTTATAACAACATCTGATGGGGTGGTTAACTGTTTGGATAACTTCAAAATATATAATTACACTAATTTGGTATTGGGTAGTGAGCATTTTAAGTTATCTCAGGGTATGAAGTATATTCCCAAAACAGGGTTTCATTTGGTAGATTGTTTGAAGGAAATAAAACTATTTCTAAGAAAAATAAATTTAGCTATCCAGTTTCAAGGTAAACCTAAGCCAGTAGTTTGTAGCACCTACACACCCTAGTGTTGCAGTATATGAAAGAATGGTGACCTAGGAAATTTATGGTTTACAGAATGATATAAAATTTATGAAAACTAGGAATAATTTATCAGGTAATGAGTTATGTATTCTGAGGCAGCTCAAGAATGACCATAATATCAGGGTCATGATACCTGATAAAGGCGGGCGGGGGGGGTGGTTAAATATGATGCTTTAGAATGTGCCACAAAAATGTTTGAGATTTTACAGACTTCAGGGAATTATGAAATCGTATCCATTAATAAAATACATGTTGCTTATCAGCGGATTGACATGTACCTAGAGGAATTTCTTTTGGATAAATGCATAACTATTGATGTTTATAATTTTCTTAAGGTTGAACATCCAATTTTGGCAACTATTGTGGGCATTCCCAAGATACATAAGGGCATCACGAATCTGCCCTTTTGGCCTATTGTATCGGGGAGTTATTCTAAAACCTATCCACTTTGAGTTGCCATAGATTGGTGGTTAAAGCATATTTATGGGAAAATCCCACATATGATTAAGGTTTTGTGGGAATTCTTAGGTAGTCTTACCCCCAATCTATGGAAGGAAGGGCTTTACTTTATCACCATTGATGTGATGGATTTATTTTCATGTATACCCAAACAACTAGGGTTAGATGTTTTTTGCAACAGCATCAGACAGTATGCCAGTTTGGATTGGGAATGTGTCAGCCTTATTATGGAGTGTCTATGTTGCTTGATTACAATTTTATTTACTTTGAGGGTGAGTATTATCGGCAGACCAGGGGTGTGACCATGGGGGCTGTTTGTGCCCCCATGTTCGCAAATCTGGTAATGTTGGATTGGGAGAACCATCACATCTTCAAGAGTAAATAATTACAAGCACATTTGACATTACTCCAGGTTTTTGGATGACATATTTGTTTTGTGGGATGGTCCTTATGAGATTTTTGATGAGTTTATGAACTACATCAACAATTCTACTACATTTCTTAAATTTACATACACTTGCAACACAGGGGGTATTGCATATTTAGATACTTTTATATCCAATACAAACAGTGGATTTAAGTCTAGCATACATAGGAAAGAGACTTTCTCTAATAGTTACCTCGAGTATACTAGCAACCATCTGAGAAAACTGATGAGGAACATTTACAAAGGGCAATGTATAAGAGCAGCCTGTATGAACTCTCAGTACTCCGATATGATTGAGGAGTATACTAGCAACCATCCGAGAAACCTGATGAGGAACATTTACAAAGGGCAATGTATAAGAGCAGCCTGTATGAACTCTCAGTACTCCGATATGATTGAGGAAATGGAATATATAAGGACCTTGTTTAGTCAGAGGGGATACCCCAGTTATATGTTAGATGATGTTAAAAGGTACGTCATTAGTGAATGGGGTAATACGTACCCACCACTTCTGGGGAAAGCAATTTTTAAACAAGCATCTAATTCTATTGATAATACTGATAAGAATTATCAATGTGCTTGTATTTTGGAATATTCCCCGTATGTTAACCAAGTGAAACAGATATTAAAGAACAATTGGAACATATTAATGGTGGGCAATGACATAAGGAATATAGTAGGTGAAATACCCCTATTTGTCCATAAAATGGGTAGTAATATAAAGAGAAATCTGGAACAAAACAGTATTATTAGTGTGGATGATAAAAGAAACAAACATACCAGAAAGTGTGGTTACTGTAGGCAATGCCATGGTATACTCGAAGATGAGGATGTTATTCTTGAAAATGTTAATAAAACTAGGATTACTTTTAGGCATGGAAACTGCAATTCTAAATAAACATGGCCTGTCCTTGTTATTATATAGGAAAAATGGAGAGAAGATTTAACAAGAGAATTTACAATCATTTGTATAATATTAAAAGGAAGGATAGTACTAATGCCCTTTATAGACATTTGGAATTGAACGGGGATGGACAGTTCTTTAAGTTTGCAATTTTAGAGCAAGTTAAAATGGGCCCTAGAGGAGACAATTACAAAGAAATACTAGGATATAAGGAGACTAAGTGGCAATTGTTAACGGATGCTTTAAATACGCCAGGTCTGAATGACCACATTACAATTAAACCCATTCTACAATTACAGGTATAGGCTGTCATTTTGTCTGGTACACATTATTGCATTGCCAAACATCCCCAAAGTATACAGGACCTTTATTAGGTGTGTATCTAGTTGGATTTTTATGTGCACAATCTTTATGTGCACAATTTAGTATGTGCACAATTTTGTATGTGCATAATAATTTTTTAGAAGGTTTATAGGTTCATAGATTCATACTAGGCTATCTGCCCTGGGGCAATTATAAGCCTAGCCCGATTATGTATGGCTTACGCCACCCCTTGATTTGAGTATACTGTGCCCTTTTTAAGGTTTAGTTTACTGTGCCTCTGTCTAATAGTGACATGGGAGTAATCCCTGGGACAAACCTATGATCCCCCATCCACTTATCGAGATTCTTCTTGAAGAGATTCAGTGAGGTGCTCTGTCTCACATGAACTGGAATTCTATTCCAGAGCGAAGGGAGCCTCTGGGTTATGAACCTGTCCCTCCAGCAAGTTCTATTTATTTCTGTGCTGAGGTTCAAGTCCCTCGAGCATGTGGCTCTAAGGGATTTAGATTTACTGAGGTGGAGCATGTCCATTAATTCTGGATTTGACATAGCTTTGTATGTCAGGCATAGATCGCCTCGAAGTAGGCGGTATGCAACTGAGTAGAGCTGGAGTTTTTTTTAACCGAGCAGCATATTTGCTCTGTTTGAGGCACTTGATCCTCTTGGTGAGATACTTTTGGGGTCTTTCTAATTTCTGCAGATGTCGGGTAAGGTACATCCCAAAAGGGGCATTGTATTCTATGATGGGCCTGATGAGGGATGAATAAAGGGGCACGGTTACCTCTCTTGATCTAGATGTGAAACCCTTTGTGATGAGGTGGGCTATGTAGAAGGTCTTTCTAACCACTTTGGCAATGTGGTTTTCAAAGGAGAGATTGCTATCAACTTGGGTCCCTAGGTCCCTAATACCTTTCTCTGTACTTAATGGGTTTTCGCCTATGTGGTAATTTGTGGGCACATTGTTTTTGCCAAAGGGTATGACTATACATTTTTGGCATTTAGCTTTAAACCATGGTGCTGGCACCAGTTATCTGTCTCTGTGAGACCTTTTTGAAGGATGTTTGTGTCAGCTGGAGAGTTGATTATGGCGCCCAGTTTGCAGTCGTCTGTGAACTTGGTGAGCCATAGTCCTCCCACGTTTGCCTGTACCTCAGAAAAGTATATCCCGAACAAGAGTGGTCCCAGGACAGAACCCTGTGGGATGCCACTTGTGACGAGTTTTGAGTCTGACATGGCTCCAGCAACTCTCACTGTGGGTTCTGTCTTTGAGCCAGTTTGCGACCCATCTTGTGACATAGGGGTTTATATTTAAGCTGGATTTAAGCTGGATAGCTTATCTATGATGCCCGAGTGGGGTATTGTGTCAAATGCCTTTGCAAGGTCCAGATAGGCTGTGTGGACTACCTTCCCTTCATCTATGGCTTTGGTGACTGTTTCAAAGAAGTCAACCAGGTTCAGAAGGCAGGATCTGCCCTTGACAAAGCTGAACTGGGTAGGATCTAGTGTCTGTAGGTCCCCAATGTCTTTGTTTATGAGCTCCATGATGATCCTCTCCATAGCCTTGCAGACTAAGCAAGTCAGGCTTATAGGGCGATAGTTTCCAGGGTCCATAGAGGCTCCACCTTTGTGGAGTGGGACCACTGTTGCTGTACGCCATTCTGTGGGCACATATCCTGTAGTGAGGCTGAGATTGTATAGCTGTTTTATTTGAGGGATTAGTTCCTCTTGTAGTTCATGTAGGACGTAACCTGGGATGCCATTTGGTCCCATGGAAGCAGTATTTTTTGCTTTGGAGAGGGCAGCCTTCACCTGAGCACCTGAGATGTTTGGGAGGCAGCCCTCTGCTGGGATAGATACTTGCTCTTTTGGGGGGGAGTGGGTGGAGAAGTTTGCACTGAACCTGTCTGCCAGGATATTGGTGGTCTGTGGGTTCAGTGTATTTTTTGTCGTTTAGAATCAACTCAGAACAAGTCTGGGAGTTGCATCCCAGGTTTCTAACATAACTGAAAAAAGCCTTAGGATTGTCTTTGGTGTCTTGTGCAATTTTTCTCTCGAAGCTGGCCTTGGAGGATTTTATGAGGGATCGTAATTTTTTGCTAGTACTGATCAGAGATGCCTTCCCTGTTAGGGATTTTGCTCTATCATGTAGTAGCTTCCTCCTTCTGTTGTACAGTTTATTTATGGCAGGGGTCCACCAGACTGGACACCTGCCTTTGGATGATTGGGTCTTGGTTTTGTTTGGGATAGCATGATCCATGCATTCCTGGAGATGTCCGTAGAATGCATTTATATAGGATTCTGCAGTTTGGGCCATAGTTTCCACTGGCCCTGGGGCCTTGAAGGATTCCACTTTGGTTTTGAGAAGTGAGAAGTTTGCTTTTGAGAAGTTTTTCACTGTGGTTTTCTGGGCTGGGGGTGGGGTCGGGATGTGGACATCCAGTGAAATTAATTTATGGTCTGATCTTACCAATGAGGGATATACTGTCACATGTTGGTAATGATCAGGTCTAGTATGTTGTCCCCTCTTGTGGGAGTGGTGACTAGTTGTTCTATAGCATTTGAGTTTATAATTTCCAGGAATCTTTGGGCTAAGGTGCTGGGGCTTGAGTAGTGCTACCAGTCAATGTTTGGGTAGTTGAAGTCGCCCAATATAATGGTGTTCGGAGAGATCTTCATGTTCTCCAATGTTTTCAGGAAGGCCGAATGGGATTCCTGACTTTGAGAGGGTGGTCTGTAGGATGCTATAAACTGAAAAGCAGTCTTGCCCACTGTTAGTTGCACATGGATGGTCTCCGATACTTTGTGCAATGCCACTAACCTGGAGGTGTGGATATCCTTGATAAATATGGAAACTCCCCCTCGTTTTGTGGTTCGGTCTGGGTTTGGGGCCAAAAAGCATGATACGAGATATAGCCTGGTAGTGCTGGGGTGCTCTCTGGAGCCTTGAACCAGGCTTCTGTCACTGCACAGATATCGATGTTCTCCATACTGAGGAGAGCTTCGGGTGCGTGCATCTTGAGGTTAAGACTTCTGGCGTTTAGCAGCATTACCCTTAGTTTCTTGTTCCTTGTGCTGTCTATGGGGGTGGGTTTGACTTTTGAGCCTTGCCTAAAAAAGGCACTACAGGGGTGGCAAGAGCCTTTGCCAATATCCAAAAGCCCAGTGGTGACAGGTGCAAGCCATCCCTAGTGAAGCAACGTGGCTTGTCGAGCATGTCATCCCAGGCTGACAGACACTGGATCCCCTTTGAATGACACCAAAGTTTTAGCCAATTGTTAAAATTGATCATTTTGTCTTTGTACTGTGGCATCATTCTAGGTGAGGGTAAGATGCTGTTCAAGGTCAGAGTCATACCAGCCTGGGCTACATGATCAGAGAGCTCCTCTATGTCTCTTTTCATGTAGTCCAGGGAGGTATGTCTCAGGTCATTCACACCAGCATGTACAATGACTGAGTCATATTTGTATTTGCTTTGGAGTGACCTGAGTGCTTGCATTATTTGTCGGATCCTAGCACCCGACAGGCAGCTCACTGTGACCTTCTCTTTATTCAGCCTGGTGAGTGGGACGTCAGTGTGTCTGACAATAGAGTCACCTATAACAAGAGCATCAGGTGTGTTATTCAGCCTTAAAGGCTGTGGCTGCTTGGCACACTGACTTTGTGGGTTATGTGTTGTGTTTGTTTTGTTTTGAGGTAGCGTTTGCTTGGATGTCTGCTTTGGAGGTCTCTGTTGCTTAGGTAGATTTTTATTTAGAGCCTCCGAGTATGTTTTTGTGTATTTATGTGTTTGGTTCGCTGATGTGGTGGGACTATGTGATACTGGATTGTTATTGTAGGCTGTTATGTAATTTCATTATAAGTATTATGATTATGCATTAGAATTTACACTTATGTATTAGTATGTATTAGGATGTATTAGAATTTTATATATGCATTAGAGTGATAGTGTAGTACTTTATTGTATTAGTATTTGAATATGGTTTCTTTATTATTATGTAGAACATGCTTGTCTCTTTAAGTTTAACAAAGGATTTTAAATTAGTTAATATGGCACCAAAAATGTGAGTATAAAAACATTAATTAATGAATTAAGTGTATTCTGATGAAGTCCACATTATTGTGGATGAAAGCACTAAATCAACTGTGTTTTATAATAAAGAAGGATTGGATTTTTTGTTTGTGGGTGCTATTTGACTCAGGTGGATCCATTATTTGGCCTGTTACCTAATACCATAGGAGTACCCAGGGTTCCATGTTAGGACCCCTTCTCTTTTCAATCTTTATTAACGATCTCCACATAGCCATCCCAGATGCTACCTGCATTAAATATGCGGATGACTCCACTTTGGTATGCTCTGACACCTCGCCAACAAATCTGCTGTCCATAACCCAGAATACATTTACTATAGTTGAAAACTGGCCCTCTGATCGTCTCCTGATCTTAAACCCTAACAAAACCAAACTACTACTTTTCTCACCTACTCATAAGTCCTCTGCACTGTCCTTTACCATAAAATCTAATAATAGTACCATCATCTCCCTAGACCCCTACACAAAACTCCTAGGTGTTATTGTAGATAACCTTAGATTTGACATGCAGGTCAATCAAACCATTAAAAAACATTAATAAAACACTTGGTTCACTATACAGGATTAAACCTTTCCTATCTTCACCTGCTAGAACAGCCATTGCCTGCTCTCACCTACTTTCTACCCTTCTTTATGCCTCCCCTTTGCTTACCAACCTTAGTAAATCTGATCTTAGCAAACTTTCTAGCTGCTATAATCACATTTCCAGATTTGCTACTGGCATGGCCTACAGGACACACCACTGCCTTAATCTAAAACACCTTGGATGGATAGAACTGTCAAGCCTACTTTAGTGTAACCAGCTTATAGTGGCATATAAAATTCTCAAACATCCAGGTAACACCCCAGCACTTGAAAACAATCATCCCATACAGCAACCTCAGTCCACTTTGCTTGTCTAATAGACTGCTTGTACAAACAGTCAAATGCAATAACTCAGCCGATAACTCTCTATTCACAAACTCTGTTGGTAAAACTTGGAACTCCCTCCTTGCTAACCTTACTCTAGTAACTACGTAATAGTGACCTGTGGCATTGGATTCAAATTACATCTGTTTAATGCAGCAGCATAATTGGCAATGAAAGCAGCATACATAATGAGTTGTTAAGGGAATGAGATGGCTGGAGGGAGGTAGTAGAAAGTCAGGGGAGCCTTTTCTACATCTGTTTTGTTTTACTTCAGCTCCTAATGACCATGAAACCCCACAACCCTATTAGCACATTCCTTCTCTCCTCCTCATTCGCTGGCACTCAGGGATGCATGACAAATCAAAAGTGTTAAATGGAGTTTAAACAACATTTTTTTTATTTCAGATATAACATACAATTCAAGGAAAAGAGGGATTTTAGACGAATATGTAAGTGACAGTTGGACTTGGGCATTGCAGATATAGTTAGCACAGTAATATTGGCTCTAAACTCTCCTGCACCTGCACACCAAACTAATATTTTATACAAAAGTTATTTCTCAAATACTGGCTGTGCTGCAGAAACCATGCCCATCTACTTTTTTCTTCTTGCATTGTTTTTGAAACAATTCAACCTCTATGACACATAATGTTATTCATGTGACATCATTCTTGTTCTGTTCTGTACATTCAGCTTTGACTATTGCTACTGTCTAATATCTGTACTTTAATTAAAGTACTTCCTGGTATATTTTATTCCTACACAATATGTAGTCCATAATTGCAAACAGACCATAGTTCCCAAAATGAAGCTGGGTATTGGTTTTAGCACTTGACAAGGCAGTAGATGATAAGCATCTAATTATATTATTTGCATCTTGCTTTTTAAAGGTTTGAATGACAGGATTCAGAAAATTGCTGTATCATTAATAATGTTATCATCTTGCCTGCCAAGCAGTACTTTTGGAAATGAGAAGCATATGCAGTACATCACTCTGGGACACTTAAAGCAAGACTCTGATTAGATCATTTTCATTGCTAATCAAATCTTGAAGCAGGACCTAGTCGGATATAAACTGATATTTCAAAGGTTCTGTATCAACTTAATCCATCTTATACTTCATTGCATTCACTATATGGTGGGGTAATCCTGTGACATTTTAAACACACTGCCAAGTTTATGTATAATGTACTTTATTCAACAGTACATTAATAATGGGGAGCAAGCAACCTTAAGAGACATGATTAAAGTGCATTGTAGATGGACAGATTGAAGGTAAATATCTTTTAAAACACAGTGGCAGATCACCCTCCATACAAAAAAAGAAAGCAAGACTGGTTGAGTGACACAGCTAGTTGTGCTGGGGGTGAATGTTAACAGGTTATTTCCTCAGTTTAAAGTTGGTTAGTGTGCATTTCTATGAAAATGAAATATTTGTTTTCTTTTCTTGTCCTTTTCATTTGCACAGTTTACAGTAAAAACTGGCTAGTGTGCATTTGAGTGAAATAAATCTGAACATTAATGCTCTTTTGACGGGAGAGGCTAGCTGTGCTGTAGATAAAAGTAACTTTGCCCTATTTGTTTGCTCATTTTAAGTCTGGATCATTTTAAAGTGTGCATTTGTATGAAACAAACTAGAATTTTTTGGGGGAAGGGTTGGCTAGATGTATTATGATGAATGCAACGTGTCCTCTTCACTTGTACACCTTAAAGTCTGGTATTAAGGGCTTGCTAGTATGCATTTGGGTGAACAAAACAATATTTATACTCTCTTGTTTTGGAAGGGCGTGGCTAACTGGGTGTGGTTGAAAGTATCTTTGCCCTTCTCATTTGTTCAGTTTAAATCCAGCCATTAAGGACTGGCTAATGTCCATTTCTGTGAAATCGGAATAATATTTATGCTCGCTCTCTGGTGCAGAGTGGCTAGCTGTGCTGTTAATGAAAGTAACTTGTCTTTTTCATTTGCTTGTTTAAAGTCTGGCATTAACGTCTGGCTAGTGTGCATTTATGAGAAATAATTTATGGGTTTGATAGTTCCCCATTCCGTGTAGCCACGTACAGATTACCAAACTCTAGTTTTGGTTCAGTTCTGCATGATATCTTCTACTTACCTCCGCTTCTTATTAAATGCTGGGTCATACAGAAGAACAGATATTGCATCTTTGCTAAAACTGAAAAGCACACAAAAACCTACCTCTGCTTTTATGCCTAACCATTTGTTTAATGCTGCCAAATGACCCAGTTTTACTATATTGCAGGTTTCAGCTCAGTTCTGCATATCATCCACCTACCTCTGCTTCTTGTTTGTGTCTTATTGATTTGTCATACAGAGGAACGGATCATGCAACTTTGCTAAAACTGAAAAACACACACAAATTCTATCCCACTTTTTCATCAGATCATTTGTTTAATACTGCAAAATGACCCTGTTTTGCTGCATTACAGACAAGTTAATGTGCTTTTTTTAACCAACTATATAACTAATCTTTTTTAACACAGTTAAAGCCTGATACTGTCTCATCAGATCTGTACACATTTTTCTTGTATTCCTCACTGTGATAGGTGGAGTTTGTAGGTGGCTGCTAATCTCTGCCCCCCATTTTGTTTCCACTAACATTTGTACTTGGTTCCTCGCAATCTCTCATGCTTATGGCTTATAAAGCATTCCCATTTTCTGTTTTAGATAGTTTGCTGCTAGTTGTATCCATTGCACAGCAATTTCAAAATAAGATTTTATTTTCCTGCATTGGAAGTCTCCCTGCTCTCCTTTTGATGCTGAGACTTCTGCCCACGCACAGTTTCTCTCTCCTATTTTGGAAATATAATCCTTGCATCTTATTTTTTATACTGTTTCTCTCTTTGTAATTAGTTTGTTAAAAACATTTTATTGCTCCTTTCTAACCCCAACTCCCGCATCCACTCTGGTTTCTTCCAAATACTCATCTGTATGAACTATTTTCTTTTATCTCCCATACTTGTAGTAATTTCTTTAGTTCGGTATTTCCCCATCCTGTGCAACCACATACAGATTCCTAAACTCTAGTAAGTAGCTAGTTAAAATGAAAAAAACTTTAGAATAAATGGTCTGAGTCTTACTTTAATGTTGACTTTGTTATTCATAAACTGTTGATTTAATGTGTATACTTCACATCGCATTTTGCTTACTGACCTGCAGTAACTGAATGCTGTTTGTTTTATCTGTTTCACCTCCTCTCTGTATTAGAAATAGTTTGTAAATACTTCCTTTTTATTTTGTTACATGCTGTATTTAAATTCCTTTCTGCCTTGCTACTATTTATATATTTTTTCATTTCTCACTTGGACTTCTAATTCTGTGCTTATATGCCTTCATTTTTCCCTGCACAGATTTCAGCTCAGTCCTGCATGACATCTTTTGCTTAGCTCCTCTTCTAGTCCAAGTCTTATTAAATGGTTGGTCATACAGAGGAACAGATCCTACATCTTTGCACAGAATGAAAGCACATAAAAATCAACCCATCCTTTTATACCTGATTGTTTGTTTAATACGTGAAAGGACCCTGTTTTGCTATATTACAGTTAGGTTATTTATTTTTTACCAACTATATAACAAATATTTTTAACATAGTTAATGCCTGATATTGTCTGGTCAGTTTGCATTTTTCCTGTATTCCTCATGGGTTTTCTCTAACCTTTTTACTTAGATTCCTGCAATCTGTCAACCTTATGCTTTATAAAGCATTCCCCTTTCTTGTGGTTTTTGGCACGGTTTGCTGCTAGCCACATCCTTTGCACAGCAGTTTCAAAAATATATTTTTTTCCTGGTTTGGAAGACTTCCTGTCTCCTGTTGGCGAATAGTCTTCTGCACATTTGCTAAATGATTGACTCATGCACTGGCCCAGCCACTTGCCAAGCTCATACCTTTATTCCATTCTATCCCCTTCCATTTTTGTTTACATCATAATTGCACCTTAAAGGAACACTGCAAATTACTACACTAAGCTAACATTCATATCCTGTGCCACCATCCTTCCCTCATTCATAATCACTGTCTGCCAAGCACATTTCTCAGCCTTTCAGTCTTGTTCTGTTTTGTTTTTGATACTATGGGTGTTAATTAAGATATGATGAAAGTGATGGGCACCTCGTAACCTTTTCAGACTCATCTATGCTTCCCTCAAAAATACTCTCGGGGGGGGGGGGTCATCTCTTTAGAAACTTTCCTGCTGTTCTTGTCATACTCTTCTACTCACAGCGATAGGGTTTCCTCCCCTGCTGTGTGGAAATACACCTTTCATGCATCTCTTAAAAATCATTATTCCTCTAGTAGCAGTAATTCACATTCAACTTTCATATACATACACCAAAATATGTACATCCCCCAACGCTATCCCCTCCCTTATACACTTTCCATTGCACTTTTACTACCAACCAATCCTTTACAAGAAACTCACTTAAACTACTCAGATTCCTCTACAAGTTCACCCCATAATACTCCTCCTGCGCCTTTGTGAAAACATTGAACCTAGCCCTCATCCATTGCTTTCATCCTGTCCTAATTTGCACCCATAGCATCAAGAAAAAAAAAGACCAACTAAACAGCTTTTTCACTGTTTACTATCCTGACCTCATAGCTATAACATAATCTTGTTTGAAACCCACAGATCCTTACGTCCACCAATTCTTGCCTGGGTGCAACCAGTATCTTGATATGGGACATGGTTCTAGATCTGGCAGTGAAGAACTATTGCTTTTTAAAACTAATTTGAATGTCCAGTTCTTGGATCAAAGTAACAATACCTCAGACTCCATTCCTAACTGGATATTGCCCTGTGATCTCTCCCCTATCAACTTTAATATGCAACTTGATGTCGCTTTCCTCCCTTGTCCTGCTTCCTTAGACAAATTCAAAACTCTTCTGCTTCAAGTTACATACTTAATAAAAAATCTCAAAAACTTAATTCTTCTGAGGGACTCAAACTCAGCCTTCTTGCCCTAATCAGAATGATATCTTTGAAATCCTTAATGATTTCAAACTCACAACTGCCCACTGAATCCACCAGACCAAACCCTAACTCTTCTCATCACTCACTTTTTGATCTTATTATTAGTAAGAATTATTTCCCAAATTTGCATTCACCCCTTCCATCAGTGACCATTATTCAATCAGTTTCAATATCTCTCATTACTCACAGTAAGATGTTGTCCAGTTCGATTTTCAGCTAGAGCGTCTTCTGTGTAGAGACATGTGTGAATGGGCGTACCTTCATTAAAGTTTGTGCATCAGAGCTGGCAACTTGGCATGTAAAAATCTACTACCAATCATTAGCAGACTGGAGTTCCGCTGTGGTGACCCCTAACTGGGAAAAGCCGAAAGACATAACACAAAGAAAATCCCTCCCTCCTATCATTCCAAGACAAACCCCAATCAAATACTCTCAAACTAAAGGCAATCCTAGCCTTATTTGACTGGCCTCCTATTCTCTCTTCTATTGACCCTAACCACTGCAGCATTCTCTTCACACAAATTCTCATTAATCTCCAGGACTAGCTCTTTTCTAAAAAAAAAAATCACACTGTTCTATAAAACCCAGAAAACAACTCATGTACAAACTGAAATGCCTATTTAATCTCTGGGACAATGCCTGGTATACTTGGAAAAACAACCCATCTTCAATTTCTAAGTAATATAAGTTAGGAAATCTTCTAAACAGGCAATCAGGTAACATAAAAGTCACATTATGAAAAAGCATCAATCATCTCTTCCTAACTGACCTAAAAGATTCGGAGCAAGTCAACCGCCTAACAGGCAGTACTAATCCAGCCAACAAACACCCACTCCTCCTCATCTCACCTCATAGTCACTGATTTTAGCCTCCACTCCTGTACACTTCCCATCCCTGGTTCCATTAATAACCCCTTCTCTCCTTTTATTCACGTTTTCCATTTCAAAGAAGTGAAAGCTAAAAAAAAAATACTGCCACTACTTGAAGAACTAAAAACTGACTTACCTGTTGCTCCTGACAATCTTCCCTCATAGTTCTTATTCCTATGCAAGGACTTCAAAGTCCCACCCCTTCTTCACATTTATAATCTCTGACTAACTCAAAACATCACAACGTAAAGTAAATAGCTGTTCTCTTACTGTGTGTCACTATAAACCGTGTTCTAACACTCTTGGATTGGTTTTGCACCCCTGTGCTACCTGTATGCATTATTCTAGTCCCTCTTTCTCCATGAGTTGCTATTATATGCACCCAGACTTGTGCTAAACAGACAGGACTTACATGCATTTATTAGCCTTTAGCCCTTACTATCAGACATTTGATATATTTATTAGTCCTCATCATCACCAAAATCATAGCCAATTCAGTGCAGTTTATAGTGATTGATAGACAAAATCTGACCTGAGGATTTTTCCAGATTGTTTATTTTTGGTATTACTGAAACTCTGCTTCATCGGTTAACCCCACTCTATTCGCCCTCACTTTGCTTGGGCTCTGATCTGCTCCCATACCCTACACCCATTCCCACCCCCCTTTCCTCAGGTTTATAGTCTATAGACTACTCCCCTTTATCCACTCCATCCAACCATATTATACCACACCCATCCCAACCATCAATCAACCATCACAGCACACTATAATTACATCACATACCACACCTACCTAATTATTATAGCTATCTCCTCATCCCTCTTTCCACTTACACTGATACCACACTGCCATAACCTGTAGCATTTCTGCCATATTACTTTTACTAATAAATTCTTAACCTAATCCAGATCTATTTAGGAACTTTTGGAGTGCTTATCTACTATACCCATCTCCCTTCTTAATATGCCCTGCCTGTGTACGTAAATGCAGCCAACCCTAACACTCCTTTTATTATTTTTTGAACATATTATCTCCTATCACAGCATTCTACTCCACACATTACCTCACCATTTCACTTCTACCACTTACTCCACACTAGCTACACCTTTCTCCCTCACCATTACCACAGCTAACCTACATACACACATCTTTCTCCACACCCTCAAACCAACCCTTCCCTCCCATCATATCAACAAAATATCCACCAAATATGACAGGTACACAAAAAAACTAATCAGAACTAAAACAAGTATTGCAGCTAAACTATCACTCATTGGAGACATTCACCCCAACCCAGGCCCAAATGATAATAACTCCCACATGTATAACATAAATCTCTTTCTCAACATACCCAATACACTTAGACAGGCTAATTACCTAGTAATACTTAATATGAGAGTCAGAAGCATTACCAAAAAAGTCGATGATCTACACGCTACTCTATCCCTATACTCCCCTAACCTCTTATTACTAACTGAAACCTGTCTAAAACCTGAAATCTCCAACAATGAAATAATTCCCCCAGGCTATAATGTCCTACATAATGACCACACAAATAAAAAAGGCGGTAGTGTAGCTTTGATGTTTAAAAATCAGTTAAATGTGGATAACCTGGATATAAGTACACCACCTTTAGCCAATATGGAAATTCTGCCTGCAAAACTAAAAATCAACTCTAAATAAAGTATATCTATAATTTGTTGCTACATACCACCCAGCAACAACATAAAAGTTTTGGAGACCCTACTTGAATGTGCCTCTGAAGTCCTCCAACATGAAACCATCATCTTAGGGGACTTTAACATTGATTGGTTAACCTGTAACTCCAGTTCTCCATCCAACATGACCAACCTCCATGGATTTTCCCAACTCATCCAGTTCTCCTACAAGAACTGACAAATCAACAAACAGACAGTCAGTACTTGACTGGATTCTTATAAACAGACCAACCCTTATATGCCAATTAGGCTGTCTCCCTGATAGTCTGAGTGACCACCTACCCACATTTGTAATTAGACATCATACATATCAGGTAAGGCCTACTAATTACCAAACAATCAGAAATATAAAAAACTTCAGTACAACAAGCTTTATTAATATACTCAAAGACTGTAACTGGTTTCCTCTCAAATACCTAAAACCAGATGAAGCAGTACAATATTTCAACTCTACTTTCCTACACATCCTTGATTCCCTGGCTGCCCTTCGAACCATCAGAGTTAAATCTAATCATGCCCCTTGGATGACCAAAGACACTAGATCTCTACTAAAATCCAGAGATAAAGCCTGGGCTCTTTGGCATTAAACAGGAGCACCGATAGACAAGCAGGTTTTACTTGAACTCAGTAACAAAACAAAGAAATGTGTCAAAATACACTAAACTAGTTACTTCCACAATATCCAATCTAGATATCATTATAATCCCAAAAAAATTTGGTCAGAAATTAACAATATTCTCCACCCTGGAAAATCAGGCACTCCCCCTCCAACCTTAACAGATACCTCAAATAATATTTCCTCCCTATTTAACAAATTCTTCACTGAATCAATAATCACACTTGCTAACTCTCAGAGCTGTCCAACCTCAAACTTACTATCTGATCTTCATACTAATAATAATGGCTTTAGCTTTCACCACATTTCTACTGACATAATCAGAAACCTCCTTAGGAAATTAAAACCTACCACTTTAGCTTCTGCCAAACTCCCTGTTGAATTCCTAAAAATAGCTGCCGATGCCATAGCATATCCAGTATCCATTCTCATCAACTGTTCCATGTCTGAAAACCTAGTCCCAGAGATCTGGAAAGTGTCTCATGTCATTCCATTACATAAAGGTGGTAATTCTAAAGAGCTAACAAACTGTCGCTCTGTAGCCATACTCTCACCTCTATCCAAATACTGGAGAGGTGTGTAAACAAACAAATTATGAAATACCTTAACACCAATAACTTTCTCACTAATACTCAACATGGTTTCAGACCATACCACAGCACCATAACAGCCCTTTTGTCATTCACTCATACAGTTAACACTCACAAAAATAATGGCAATTATATCTCCACTGTCTTTTTTGATCTCTCAAAGGCATTTGATATGGTTAACCATAATAAACTCATTATATCCCTCTCTAAACTAAATCTTAGCAAACCCATCCTCACCTGGTTTCAGAGTTACTTACAAACAGACAGCAAGCAGTAAAATGGAGGGAAGAACTTTCTCCTCTTTTACCAATTACAATGGGCATTCCCCAAGGCTCCATACTTGGTCCCTAACTTTTCTCTGTCTTTACTAACAACCACCACACTTCAGCTCTTCATGCTTCAATCATCCAATATGCAGATGACTCTACATTAATCTGTTCCTTACTTTCTCTCCAAAAACTACAAGTAAAAACTCAGGCCTCCTTCCTCTCTGTAGAAAAATGACATCATAACTCTCATTTAATACTAAGCCCTAACAAAACAAAACTTCTCATCTTCCTTCCAACCAACCACACCACTCATACACCCCACATTTACTATCACATCTAACAATAACACTACTATACGGCATGTCACTCACACCAAACTTCTTGGAGTTGAGACATGAGGTTTGACACTCGCATTTCACTCAATGTTAAGAAAGTTCACAAAAAATTAGGGGGACTATACAGAAACAAACAATTCCTCATAAACAACACTAAAGCCAAAATAACACAAACACACCTCCTGTCCATACTCCTATATGGCTCTCCTATTCTCACCAACCTCAATAAATCTGACATATCTAAGCTTGAAGCTTGCTATAACAAAATAGCAAAGTTCACCTCTGATAGCTCACATCTCAATCACCACTGCTCAGCCCTAAAAAACTCAACTGGCTAGAACTTCCTCAACTTCTACTTTATAAGCAACTTATACTAATCCAAAAAATACTTTATTACCCCCCAAAAAACCTCATCATTACAAAACCTAATACATCCTTACTCCAGTACTAGGGTCCTAAATTCCAATAATAAACATCTTCTACAAGTCATTATAGCCAACAACTCTGCAGGAGCTTCTCTCTATTTGAACTATATAGCCAAAAATGGAACACTCTGCCCACAAATATAATAGCCATCACTACCTTGACCCAGTTCAAAAAATGCCTAAAAACACACTTCAAATTAAATTGGACCTGCAATTGTAACTCACAAGGATAGATTACCTCCATCTTATGTCTGCTCACTCATAATAACCTTCACTCCAGTACTGTCAGGTAGTTAACCTGATTTTTTTTCAGCTTAAATAGCCTCTTTCATCATACTTCATTTCCTAATCTTCCTTCTGCACTTAATCCTTTGCTCTATGTTTAATGTTTAATGATATCTCTGAATAGATATTCTATAATCAAGACTGCTTAAAGGTGTCTTCCTATAATCAGGGTAAACATATCTATTTTTCTTTATCTTGTGTTATCATTTAATTTTTGTATCATAAATGACTTCTTGTATATGAAAAAGTCAATGTCACTCTAATGTAAGTACAAAGTTGTAGTATGTCAAATCTTGTCTTTGTAATTTGTGGAGCATTTCTCTCCGGGCCTCCGCTGAAAAAGGACTTGTGTCCAGTCGGACTTTCCCGGTAAACAAATATAAAATAAAATTAAATAAATAAATAAATCATGCCTAATATCTGGAAAACAGCTTTTGTTAAACCCTTCCCCAAAAAACTAATGCATCCCATGCCATGTCTTCTATCCCACAGCTGGTATTAGTTTACAGTCAACTCACCCTCTATGACTCCCAATATAAGGACTTCTACAACACTCTAGGCAGTTACTGATAACATCCTCTTGGCTATGGACAAAGGCTTCCTCACTTGAGCCATCTTTATTGACTACACCAGAGATTTTAATATGGTTTATGCTAACATTCTTTTAGATCATCTAACTGAAATTGGAATTAGCCTAGATATATCTCCCTGGTTTGAAAATTATCTTCCCAATTGGTACTTTTCTGTTCACTTTCAGAACACCCTCTCTGTTTCTACCCCTCTCCTTAAAGGAGTCCCTCATGGCTCCATTCTGGCTCCCCTTATTTTTTTTTCTATTTTCTTTAGTAAACTACCACTTGGCCTCCCTCACCTCTCCCTCTTACTTTGTTAATGGCATGGTCTGATTTCACTCAAACCTGACGTCCTAGGCCATAAAACAACAACAACTGCAAACAGACTTCCTTTCTCTTATCATATGGCTTAATAACAAAAAGCTAATATCAAACACTTCCAAAACTAAAGTAATGATGTTTGGTACCTTCATAAATAGCAGAAAGATTCTCAATCACTTTTTATTCATGACCACCTTGACAGTCTCACTGATCATGTCATCTCCTTCAAATACCTTGGTATGTGGCTTGATCCCGCACTGAACTTTTATCTTCAACTAGAACAAACACAGAAGAAAATTAATTATTTCTTACTTTGGTCCTATAAAATTTCCCCCTTCACTTCAGGCCAGTCAGGAATGACATAGGCAAAATCATACTACTTCCCAGATAGAATATGGACTTCCTGTTCCAGTGGAACCCAAGAAAAAATCCTCCACCATCCAGACTATAAGCAGCTCTGTCTGCCATTCCATTACCCTCCTAGAAATGAGCATCATTGTATCACTCTTAATAAAGCCATTTGGTTAACTGTCCAACAAATTGCAGGCCTGCTTCTGGCTTCCGCTCTACAGGCGCCTCAAAAAACACTCCTGTCCATCCCTTGCCTCCAAGCTTTTCAGATGATCCACCAGTTACAGTCTAAGAAGTCTCAACCACTCTAGACTATTTCTTCAAATGTCCCAGAACTAGTCTTCATTGCACTAACCATGCCTTCTCCATCCTAGACCCCAAACTCTATGACTCTCTCCCTACTAATCTTAAAGATTTCATGTTATACCCATCATTTCATTCTCTGCTAAAAATCTTCTCGTCTTTTTCCTCCCTTCTTTCTCTAACTATATCTTCCTATTGTCCTCTGTACTCTGCACTTTATTATTATAACTGTTATTGATTTATTGCTATCTATATACAACAGTTTGTTTGTACCATAATACTTCTTGTTAACTTGCTTGCTTGCTATCATTTATATTTGTCCAGGATGAGTCAGAAATAGGCCCGTTTGGATCAGTGCTCTACCCCGGTTACCACATTCAATAAATACATACATTGAAATATTCTTTGTCTTTTTTGGGGTGTGTAGTAAATTCTCTTTATTTGCTCAGTTTAAAGTCTGGCATTAAGGGCTAGTGTGCATTTGTATGAAATAAATTGGAAAATGTACTTCTGGTCAAAAAATAGAACACCTAATATTTTTGGTCTGCAACTTAGCCTCTTATTGTTTCCCAGCTTACAGTCTGGCTTTAGATGTCTAGTCTGCATTTTGTATGAAATATGTTGCAATATTTGTTCTCTGGGTGCTTTTTGTGAAACTGCTCCCTATTTTGCAAAATATGCTTGACTTTGCCTCATTTTGATCCTTTCCTAATAAAACTTGTGGAGTTTATTTTTTTGGAAGTGTTTTGTCATGTATGACTTTTTTTTGAACTTTGGAAAAATTGTATTTGTTCTTTTCAACTTCACCTCATGGATGGAAATATTTCAGAATATATGTATAGGAGTAAAAAGACATTCAAAGACAAGCTGGACTGCTGATTATGAAGCTGTGTGAGAAATTAAGACAAACTCTAAATAGGTAATCTCGGCCTCTGAAGTACTATGTGATCCAAAAGAAGATGCGGGCTTAAAAGAGCCAACTTGGATATTGTTTTTTGCTGTATGTGATTTTTCCATTCTGAGTTATCTTTTTTCTGTTGTATAGTTTAGAGGAGATTAATCAGACACAAATATTTGCAAACAGAATCAGTCTCAAACAATGTACCGTGAAATTCCGTCCTTGGTGATCAGTGCACTGAAATTATGGAGAAGGCCATTAACTATGCAGCAATAACATGCAAGGAAATGGATATTTGCATAGAAAAAAATAATCACATTTCAATGAAGAATGCCAGGAGAAACAACAAGAGATTTAGGTCTTGCATTGCCAAAATAAATCAAAAGGGTAATGTTTGAATGCCTTGATAATTTCCTTTTAATATATTTAAAAACAGGAAAATGTAATATCATTTTCCATGTTTTGCTATAATATTTTATTCATATTTTACTGGGATAATTATATATACCAAGTTCAATAAAATAAATTGTCACCATTTTATTTTCTGGCCATTATTTGTTTTACTTCATGATTTATTACTGAAAATAATTGTCATTTATAGGAAATGAGTATTAAACTCTCCAATCTGGGAGGGGATGTTAAAAAATATTTCAGCTCTGCTCTAGGTGTCAGGTTCACTAGGTACACTACTAGTGTGAAGGACATCAAAGACCGATGGAAGGAATACTTCTAGAAAATTCTGTATGCAGAAAATGCTAGAGAAGCTTCCCCATGCACAAGAAGATTCTTCCCCAGAAGTAGTACAAAGATCACTAAGGATAACAACGGTCTGGCCAAGTGGCAGGCTTAGATATGATGAGGATGTTGGGGCTTCATGGATAAATGACTCCTGCTGATTCTCCTCACAGTATGGAGACAGAGAGGCTTATCTCAGATGACTTGAGAATAAGCATTTATTTGCCAGTGTACAAGTACAAACAGAATATTCATAACTGTGGGCAGTAGAGGTGTAGTACATTCCTGTTACACTGCAAGAAAGAGCTGGTGAGGATAATTGCCAAATGAATACATAGACCAGCAGAATGAGAAATGAGATACAAATGGTTTGGCTTCATAACAGGATGCAGTATAACTGGCTCAATGTTTGCAGGGAGGTACATAGTGCAGATGCTGATGTGCATGAGGAAAATGTAAGTGTATGACAGGGTCACAAAAACAGCTGATTTGGAGAGTCATGTGACCATTCAAAATACTCATATCATTGGTAGAATTAGAGCAGGTTATGTACAAGGATCCATTTAATAAATTATGAGCAGTGTTTGTACTCCAAAGGGACTCCCAGTGGGAGTGGGTGGGCCTTAGGTTTCACAGCTGAGCTCACTGCTGCTTGTTTTGCTGATTTATAGGTTTACAGGTTTATAGGTTTAGGTTTATAGGTTTGTTAATGGACTTCATTAGCAAACAGATTGGAGAGGGCAGGTCAAAAACCTGCTGTATGCAATTGATGCAGCACTAGAAACAGACTTTCAGCAGGAATTGCAGCAAATGATAGGAGAATGGAATATGAAACTGAAGGTACATGAGTTGTACAAACAAAACAATGCTCATGGCAGCAAATGGTGAAAATCAGATGATGTGCAATTGAGACAGAAGGGAAATAGTGGAAGATGTTAACATCAGGAATATGGGAATTGTGGTTGTGGAGAAGGTCCGAATGAGGAGGCCAAAGCTAGAATGAAAGGTGCTGCAGCCAACTGTTGCACAGTGTCAGGGGTAGTGTGTGACAGAAGAATACCAAAAATGTTGAAAAGTAAGGTGCACAAAATAATTGTGCAATTTGTTCTGTAGGGCAAAGAAACCTGGACATTTGAGGAAGAACAGCTGAGAAACCTTGAAATGATTGAAATGAAACGCCTCAGATAGCGCAGTGCATGACGAAATGACGAAATGAGGACATAAGAACAAAAGCCAAAATAGCCCTGATTACAGATTGTCGAGGAGAAGTGTTTCAGTCTTATACAGTAAATCAGAAGGCTGTTTGGTAAAGAATATTTGAGAGAGACAGGAAGAAGGCAAGAGGAAATGAGAACATCCAGCCAACAAATGGGTGGAGTGCATGAGAGAAGACCTGAGGCAGGTTGGCATGACTGCAGAAGAAGGTCGGAAAGTGGCAGTGAATAAAGAGGCGTGTTGACAGTTCATACAACACACACAAAAAAAAATTCTGCACTAGTTCAAAAAATACCATCCTAGTTCAATACGTTGATGACTCAACCCTAATCTGCTCGTCTAAAGCTCTCACTAAACGACCTTACACAACAATCCCTGTTATTGATTGAAATAAATAATTAACTACTTCTAAACTCTAATAAATAACCCCCCCAAAAATTACTGCTGTTCACTCTAAAACATACCATTCACTATTGTCTCTGCCAACAATACCATGATAGAACAAGTAAACCATACAAAGTTACTGGTTGTCATCATAGATGACCAGTTGAAATTTAACCACCATGTATCACATGTGGTTTAAAAAAATCATCAAAAACTAGGTACATGAGTCACAGTAAAATACCTGTCTTAGACACAGCAGGAAGACCTATAAGCTTAACTTTCTTACTGTCATCTCTCTTCTATGATTCATCAGTCTCTTCACTAAACTTCAAGTCTGACAACAGTCTGTACTTGTGCAGTGTTATAATAAAATAATCAAATATGCATTAAACTGTAACCATAGAACACATTACTGCCTAGGCCTCAGATATTTATATTGGTTACAACTACCACATCACCTAGCTCATTATCAGCTAACTGCAATATACAGGTTTCTGTATATGCCAGGAAACTACACTGCCCAGACCTTAACAATTTAATGCAACATTAACCACAAAATAATTTTATGCTCTAGAGAAAAATCACTTATCACTATAACCAAATCATCTAATACTAAAAGTGATTCTCTATATTCAAATAGTTTAGCTAAACTACAGAATCACATCCCACTGAAATCCATTCATAATGCAAACTCATTTAAACACACTAAACATCCCCTATAAAATCAATGGATCTGCTCCTCTACGTCTTCAGAATAAATCCTGCTGTTATTTTCTGCTTGCCATATCTCTTCTTTCTGAATCATATACCCCACAAGCAGTCTACACCTATGCCTGAGTAGTTTTAATAGCACCTCAGACCTATATTCATTATTTTGTGGCACTGCTAAACCCCCCTGTTATACTTCTAATATAAGCCTTATTATAGCCATGTATTTAATTATCTCTGAACCTGCTTTACACACCACCTCTAAACTATATCAACATTTTCTGCGCCACTTAGTTCTTTACCTCAGTTTCTTTGAAATTCTAAGCACTAATCACATGCTCTATTATCTGTCTGACAAACCCACTAATACACCTGCTCAAACACTCAGTGTTTAATACCTACTAGTGCATACGTATATTTTTTACTGTAAGAGTAGCCTCTGTCTTCATATGAATCTATCTGACAAACACTCTTAACACACCTCTTAAATGTTTATTGTTCAAAATCTAATAATGCATAAGCAGTGGCAGATCCAGGAATATGCAGAAGTGGGTGGGGCTCAGTCAGGAAAGTAGACCACTACAGAGGTTTTGGAAGGCAGACTAAAGGAGGGGGGGGGGGGATAACATGACTGGAAATTATAATACTTTCAGGTGAGAATTAACTTTGTTTATAATGTTTTCTCTCAAATCTTTTGGGTTTCTAATACCATGATGGGAATGGAGCCCATTCCTGAGTTAAAGTACGATTAAAGTTCATAAAATTAGTATTGTTTCAATCTTTGATGTCAGCCAAAAGTGCTTTCCACGGCACCCGCAATGTGCTCAGTAATGACTCCTCCTGCAGTTTGTATGGGGTTACATAGATTGGTAACATATATAAATACAATTGTAGATTCTTTTTTATAAGACCCGTTGCTCCTGCTACTATTGGAACTGACTGGGTATCTTTCTTCCACATTGTTCTTGTTTCTGCCTGCAGATCCTGATATTTTATGACTTTGTGTCTCTCTCTACTCAAGACACTGTAGTCACTAGGTGTGGCGATTTCAATAATCAATGCTACTTTTGTCTTCTTTTCTTGGACTACTATAGCTGGTTTTCTAGCATCTATATTTGAACTGTTGGTGATGGGTGATCCCATGCAATATAAACTTTTTCTATTTTCTATGATACTTTGTGGCTCATGTTTCCAGTGTTTTTCAGCACCTTCAGTACCATAACATTTGCACAATCTCCAGTGCAACAGTCTTTCCACATTATTATGCCTTTCAGAATACAGTCCTTCAGCCATTAGTATGTGACAACCAGCAACAAATTGTACAACTGTTTCCAATTCGGCTTTACAAAATCTACATTTGTCTGTTTCTCCCCCCCATGTTCAATGGACTTTGTCAACTAGTGTGTATGTAACCCACTATCTTGGGACACCAATATTAACCTTTCATCTCTTGGTTTGAATTCACCTCTCCTTAACCATTCCTGCATTCATTCCTGATCAACATGAGGTTCTTCCAGAAGTTTTCTATACTTGCAGCTATAGTTAGGGTTTTTCCACATTTCTTGCCTTCTCATCTGGTCCTTCACCTTATATTCTTTCTTTTGTTTTTTTGGCACATTCAGTTGCTGCCTGATTTTTTTTTTTATCTACTTCTGGTTTGATTTCCATTCTTGCTTGATGCCGATATGCTTCTGCTAGATTAAGTAGAGATGTCATCTTAGATTTACTCTCCTCATATTTCAAAACTTTAACTACATTTGGGTCTTGTGAGGTCAGCAGATATGTGTTGAGTCCCACAATTGCAGATTTATACATGCAATCAATTGCAAAGAGGCCCATCCCTCCTTCAGAACGGGGAATATATAATGTTGGTATACAATGATTTTTATAGATCATTTGTTGAGCATGAAGCATCCTTCGTGTTTTAATATCTAATCTATCTAATGTTTTTATATGCTTTTCAAAATGTTGGCTGAGGTTTAGCGTCAGCCCTAAATATTTATATTGCTGGACTCTAATGAGGAATACATTTTTTTCAAACCAAAGTGAGTGGTTTGCTTCTGGAAAGCCTTTTCAGGAAGATGTTAACAACATCAAGAATCTTCTAATGCTCAGTGTTCAATATCTACTAATTCATAAGTGTATTTTATACTGTAATAGGAGCCTCTGCTTTAATATGAATGTAATTTAATCATCAAATATACATGTAATTGTTAATGTGTATTATTTAATGGCTGTTCATGTATATTACCGAATGTATTTTTAAAAATGTGTATAATATGCTGGAGCTTTTCTCCCCGGGCCACTGCTAAAATGGGTTTTTCACTAAATCCAGTTGGACAAACATAATGAACAAAAGTAAAATAAAAGTAAATAAAATAAAACACCCAGAGCTAATGCAAAATGTGAACAGTGGGTTGATGATGATGGTGATGACAAAAATAAAAACAGAAAAGTACCTGTAAGCACTTTTTCTCAATAATGAATCTCAACCCCTACTAATTCCATGGCTGCACAACACATACAAAATGTAGATAACCGATACAGCACAAAACTCCGTGGCAGATAAGCTCACAATAGTACAAGTTGATAAAAGCAGCAGTTAACCAACAATGAAACTCCATTCCAAAGTGAATTATATGACATATCAACAATCATTATTACACGCACACACATACATTAAGGGATATGCATTGTGAATGTGTGCTGAACGTTCATTTTGAATTTTAATTTTTGGAATTAAGTCAAATCCTTAGCTGTATTAGTTTTGTAACCTGTATATTTTAGTTTTATTAATACATGCTTTTGTTTCAAATTGATGATATATGATCATTCCAAAAAACTTAAAGTAGTAACAGATAACACGAACCTAAAGAAACAACACTGCTACCATGAATATGTAATTTTAGAGCATATAAGATGGCTATAATTTTGTAAACTCTAGAAAAGAACTTGTCTTGTTTTTTAATGTCTTTCAGGGTGACCTTGTATATGTGAATTATGGAAGAATTGAAGACTTTATGCATCTTCAGAGAGTTTTAAAAGTGGACCTTAATGGAAAAATTGCAATTGCACGCTATGGAAAAATATTCAGGGGGGACAAGGTAAGAAGTTTTGTGCAATACAAATGTACTGTCAGATCATGAACTATTTTATAGTTTTAAATCATCAGACAGGTTCACGTTTTGAATAAATATTGGATGTAAATGATATTCCTTCCTTTGTTCTTAACATTTAGGTTGTAATGCACAATGTTTTGCTTCTCAAGATTTATATATGCTTAAGTACATATCCATACTGATTTCTGAGAACTTTGGGTGCTCATTTACATATGTGTATGTAAAATTACATGGATATTCATGAGAATGCATTAATTCAGGACAATGTACTGCTCTTGCTGCTGAACATCCATGTTTTGAATGAAAGAGGCAGTGGTTGAAAAGTTATTGTAATTATTTTTTTTTATTCATTTACATTTTTCTGGCTGGGTTAGCCCCACTAGTTAGGGCCCATTTTCAGAGGGGAGACTGGAGAAAACAATAACATAGAATTGTTGATAGTTACAATACACACTGCAGCAACAGCTAAGAACTATAGATGAAGTAACAAAGAAATAAAAGTTGTTACTGAAACGTGTGTAATGATGTTTAGATGTTAAAAAAGGGAAGCCAATGAGGAAATGAGTAAAGAATGACTTTTCTCAGACCCTGTACACATGGTGATTACAGTAAGACAGCACTGTGCATGAAAGCCTTTGTTCAACCTCCAAAGTATGAGCAGAGGAAAGTATGACAAGAAAGGCTGTACGTGAAACAGGAAATACTGAAGAAAGTATGATGCTAAAAAAATGAAAGAAATTTGTGGAACTAGAAAAGCCAATTATGTTGGTAAATTCTGTCAAATTATTGATCAAAAGTGCAGTACCCCCCCCCCAAAAAAAAAAAATGACAAACTTGACATACACCACAGTTGAAACTCATGTATTAAGATGTTAAGAGCTTTTGTTCCACTAGATCTTTATCAGAACGGATGCAACATCATTTCCTTTTCATTTTAAAGGAACCTTAATCAGAGTTACACATTCTAATTAAATAATCCATTAATGTGTCATTTGAGAAACGACTATTTAAAGGAGCGTACATCAACTGAATCTTCCAATAAATTTAAATGCTCTATAAATATTTATTTGATCTCGTTGACTTTGATTAATGAGGCTACTACTTGATTGAGTTGGCTTTGATTATATGAGGCTACTTGTTCATGATGATGTTAGGAGAATGAGTAGCTTAGAACAAGAGATCAGAACATTGGACAAAGAGATCACTGATGATCTCTTATTAGATGGACATTTGGATTTATACACAAATATTTTTCATAACGTTGAGTGACATTGTAATACAATCAAGAAGCTTAAGGAAAATAAATTGAAATGTGATGAGATGGATTATAGAGAGACAAGGACATACCCATTTCAGAGCAGACCTGATATTTTTCATCAACCCTATAATGATTAGGGTTATTTACCTCCCTCTGCTGAGAATGTCTCACATTTTGAGAAGAGTGATTTGTTTTTAGAGGAACAACTACTGATGAGACATTCCTCCAGGTTGACGCAGAAGACTAACAGGAAAGACAAAGGTCTGGGGGGGGGGGACTCTCACTCTCATTTTTCAATGATGCCTGACAGACCGGAACAAATTAAGGCAAAAGAAGACAACATAAATGTGGTTTCTGATCATACAGGTACTGTGTATACTTTTGATGCATTCAAAACTTACATTTACAGTAATTTGGGCATAACTCCTAAATTTGGAGATTTATTTACCAAAGGTTTTACGTTTATGCCTTCTAGAAAGCTTAATCTTGTCAATACTTTGGTAGAGTTATAGCTTTTCATTCATAAGTTGAATTTAAAAAAGTTTTTTGAGGATAAAGAACAGAAGGGTGATTTATATAACATACCCACAAGGAAAACCGTTTTCAATCCCCTGAAACTCCCCATAACTATTTGAAAACTTTGTGAATTTGATATTAAAGTGTTAACAATGGAAATTATACATTTTTTAATTTAACAAGAGAGGAAAATAAATTATCGAATGAACTTATTAAAACCATTATGATTAGAACCATGAAGCCAGATAAAGGAGTAGGGTTGTAATTATGTATAAGTTTTTGTATATATCTAAGATGTTAAATTATATAAATGATGGTGGATTTTTTATGAGTGTATCCATTAGTGAAGTAAACATAGCTTATTACAAACTGGATTTATGGCTGAAAATTTTAGAGTTTGACTCTGGTCTTCCCAAACAAACAATTGCTTTTTGAGGGTAAAATAACCTTTGGTGCCCACCATTTTTGGTACCCCACAGATGCACCAAAATCTGACTTAGCCCATTTGAGATTGATTGTGGCTGCAGGAGGTTCAAAAACTGAACCAATGGCAAAATTTATGGATGCCAGATTGAAAGGATTTTTTGTATGATGAAAAATATGTTTCGATTTTGTTGATTTTTGTTTTGACTTTTTTAAGACTCTTGGGGAAAAGTGCATTTTTGGGTGACTTCCTGTTTGTGGGTATTGATGTGTAGGATTTATTTTTGGCAATTCCTCATGATACAGGGATTGAATGGTTTTGGGAAACACCACTTATTACTAACCAGAAGTTTAGCCAAGTTAACAATAATTGGGTTAGTGGTGTCATGGAAATGGTACTTCAGAATAACGCTGTTTATTTTGAAGAAGAAGAATCTAAACAAACTAAGGGTGTAGCTATGGGGGCTGTGGCAGCCCTCATTTTGCAGATTTTGTCCTATGGTGGTAGGAAAACACTTTTGGTTTCTCCTCAATTTACAAAGAGTATTTTGATGAGTACTTCCATTAGCTGGATGACATATTTATTATTTGGAAAGGTAATATGAATATTTTAAGGAATTGTACTTCCTTTCTACAGTTTACCATGACAATAAATGAGAAATACATGCATATCCTGGATATTACTATAGGCACAAAAAAGTTTTGGGAAGATATAAATCTGGTATTTACAAAAAAAATCAACATTTTTAATGGCTACTTACATTTTCATAGTAACCACTGGCAGAAAATAAATCTAGTAAAGTAGCAGATGATTTGATTATCTAGAATGGTTGCAGATGATTTTAATTTCAATAAAGAACTGGAATTATTTAAACAAATGTTTAGGGCTAGGAAGTACCCTGAATATATTTTGTATAAACTTAGTAACAAATTAATCAATAAGAGAATAATAACGTTCATTCCCTAACAACATTTTCAGAAGGGATGAATCTGTCAGTAAGTGAAGAAAGGGCAGACAATTCTAAGGCAATGATTCTGTCCTATGAACATAATGTTAAAGTCAATGAGATTTTGAATACAAATTGGAAAGTTTTTTTGTTCATACCTTTAATCTTGAACTTGATGAATAATCCTTTGGTGTTACACAAAAAATAAAGATATTAAGTCCATTTTGGAAAATGGTTACAAGAGTGATGATTATTGTATTGATAGTAAAAAAAAGAATGTTTAAATATTTGGATGCCCACAATGTAAATACATTTATGACAGTTTGAATATAGTTGTGGGCAATTACCCTAGAACTATTAGCATCAATAGGAGACACAGTTGCTGCACGAAAGGTGTGGCATATGTTGCCAATTGTATGACCTGTCCAGCCTCCTGTGTTGGACAAAAATGAGTGGCCCCTTCAAAAGAGTATTTAACAACATGTTTGTGGTATTAATAAACAAGATATGAATAATGCATTAAGTAAGCACAGCGGAGACTGTGTGGAGTTTAAAAAGTTTCTGTTCTTCATTTTAAAGAAGGTACATAAAAATGAGAGGGGTAGTAACTGGTCATCAGACTTAATTTAGAGTGTTATTTTTACAACTTTTATTAGTAGCAACACATTCTTTTGGATAAATGAAAAGGTGTCCATAGGATTAATGCTTAGAGCTGATACAATTAAAAGGCCTTCAAATTTCACATAAAGATTAAAATAGTAGATGACATATAATTACACTTAGTATAAGATGATGGACTTCTTATAAAAAATATATTATTTATGTGTTTTGGGTAATCAGATATGTAAGTGATCAATTGTTTTTATTGAGGGTATTTGAAATGGTTGGATATTTTTAATATGTGAAACAAGATATTTGATATGGCAGCTATTTTAAAATGTATACATGTATATCTATGGAACATTTGAAATAAAGGGCAGATTCAGTTGATGTGAAGGTTCCTCTTAATGATTGATCCCTAAATGACAAATTAAGGTGTTATTTATTCAGATTGTGTAATTCTATTTGATTAAGGATCCGAGAAAATGATGTTACATCATTTCTAATGAAGTTCTAGAGGAACAAGAGCACTTAACATCTTAATAAATACACAGGTTTCAAATGTGGTGTATGCTGAGTTTGTTTTTCTTTTTAATTTATTTTTTGGTACATGTCATTCTTTGGTGAGGTTTTGGTATTTGATCAGAGTGCAGTGGAATTTTAATAAACTGACCTTTTTCTAAAATATTCTATCTAAAATATTAAAATAAAAACATGTGACAATGCTGTTGTTCCTTAATGTTTCCTTATGAGTACTTTCGTTTAGTAGACTTTGTCAGGTAGGTTTTTAGTGAATGAGATTGCATTTACTTTACATGTTTAAATGATTCTGAAAAGGGTGTGTGGTGGGGGTTATCTGTTGCCATTGGCAGGTAGACCGACTATGTAGAATAATTGGTCCAGACTACCTCTCAAGCTGAATGGAGGGAAAGGTTAGTCCTTAATTTGCATGGATGATCTGACTGGCCCAGCTATTATTTTCCAGAAACCCTCTTAACATTTAACACAATTATATTCTTATTCTAATTCTTATTTTCAGAGGTGTCCCAAGAGAAATCAATAAATAACTACCACCACTGAATTAAATAGCATCAGAGCATGGGAACCTACAGGTTGTGTGCCCAATTTCCTGGGACAAAGGAATTACTTGATATGTTTTTCTTGTATGTATGTGGAGCCCAGTATTCCATGTGGAGTTATGACATAGAAAATAACACTTCACAGAAAAAATAGCAAAAACGTTTTTACTTCAGGACACAAAACTTCATCAGAGAACCAATTAAATCAGAAAGTCATACTGATATCTAAATTCTTGATAAACGATGTCAAAAATTAATTGATTAATTGACACGTCAGAGCATCATAATCACTTTTATGGGGGATAATCGTTGCCAGTATTAATCCTGTTTCATAGCCCATGCGAGATTGAATAAAGTATCCTAATAAAGGTTCAGTAAATAGCCACAACAAGAAAGGGCACTAAGCATTGCTCCTGTTTCATTGCACATGAGATAAAAGGGTATGAGGGAATTATTTAATAAAAGAATAAATAAAATAAAATGAAAACTGACATGAGAGAAGACATAATAAAAACACAGATAGTTCAGTTTTTTTCAACTGCATGACACTCTTGATAGAGCATCCAAAGTTCAGACCAGGTTTAGTATATGCGTTGAGTCTTATTTGTCATTCCAGCTCTTTTTTTCTGAGCGCCTGTAGGGAACATGTCATGTCAGTTGGACAAATTCATTTCTGACAAATGTGAAAAAGAGTGAGTGATGTTCACAGAAACTACTTTCACTGACAGTGTTTTTTTTCCACCATTCGCCAAACTCAGAGTTGATATATAATCTAGTCAGGGGCTGGGGTATAGCAAAAAAATGTTGTAATGTTCACCACAGGTAATTTTGGTAAACTGCTTTTGATTTATTTCAACTCCCTGAAATTACCTTCATTGAATCAACATGAATCTCTGCCTGTTTGTTTCCATCAAGGGGTTTAATTGTGATTACAACATCCATCTGAAATGGTTTAGTATGTCACATGCCTATTTGGTAAGCAATGATTGAGCAGCAGATTTTGTGGTAAGAAGATTCTAATTTATGGAATGTGGTTTTATTAAGCAAGTAGCAATGCCCAATAGGGTGTGTGTTATTGTGGAAATAACGCCCACTCAGGCATGCTCTGAGGCCTGGCACATTCTCAGGGAAATAAGTCTTTTATTTAAGATTGCATCCAAGTATTTATATTAATCAACTGTCTCAATAATGTAGAGTTTATGAGGATGGGTGAGAAAGTGACCATTTTTCCCTTTTATATCACGTAGCACAAATTTGCTTTTCTTTTTACTAATTATCCACGCCAAGTCACAGAGCCACGATAATGTAATAACTGACTGTTGAATGTATGAGGTAACATGAGCATGGTTAAGCAGATGCCATAGTATACAAGAATTATCAGAGTTTTGAATAATTTGATGTGAAGGTACATGTTAAAAGCAAATAGATAAAAATAAATATTAATAAAGATGGTTAATAAGAGGGCCAAGAATGCTGCCTTGAAGCACTCCGATATTAGTATGGTTTTGAGAGAAAGTGGTGCGTTCTATCCTACAGTCTAAGTTATGTTGTGCAAGTAACTTTTGAAACATCTGAATACCACTGTTCTGGCAAGTTTCTGGAGGCTTTCTAAGAGTAAGCTGTGGTCAACTAAATCAAAAGAATTAGAGACATCTATGAAGAGAGCAGCAACTGAATTGCATCTTTCATTCAGATGCAACAAAATCTGTCATTGCCACCCATGTAATTTGAGTACTCTGTTTTGTTGTGTTCTGCTAAGTGTGTTGTAATGTAAGAGTTACTATAACAGCTAAGAGTTCATGACTCTTTCTAAAATATCGGATTGGTGACTGATGACAGAGATAGGTCTATAATTGTTGACTTTGTTCTTTTTCCTTCCCTTAAATAGGATAATAATTTTAGTTTTCTTTCATACGAACGTGAAATGACCATGATTTATTTATTTATTTATTTATATAGATGATTATTTCCATTTGTTTACCAGGAAAGTTTGACTGGATACTAAGAACCCCTTTTCAGTGGAGGCTCAGGGAGAAAAGCTTAAAAGTAATACATTTATATACATTTGCAAACAGTGATAGTAAATAGTAAGTCGTTGATAGAGGAGTTGCAGCAAAAGCAAGAGGGCATGACAAAAACATAACAATAATACAATTTAATGTGTATATTGAAATGAAGACAGGGAAGACACATTTACAATTTAGACAAATCTTTGATGCACTATAATGTTTTATGCCTAAGGAGAAGCATTGATATAAGTAAGAGAGACTGGGTAAGGTTTCTAAAAGCTTGAGGTATAAAGAAGAGACTGTAAGGATAAATGAAGAGATGGTATATATAGACAGAAAGGGTAGATATAGGGTCTATATTGAATCAGTGAATACTTTAAAAAGCGAATGCTTATTCATCGACCCTATGTAAGGGAAAGCTTAAAATCCCAAACACCCGGAACAGCGATTTTTTTTTTTCCCTGGGAAAAAAAATCGCTGGTCCGGTTTCGGGAGTTTGCCATTTCCTCCACTGTGGTATGATCTCAGAGTTGGTATATTTAAGTAGGGGGGGTGTGGGGAGTGAAGCCCCCCACATTATATATTGTTTAAAGATTTTTTTTTTTTTTCTGTGGAACAGCGACTTTTTTCCCTGGGAAAAAAAATCGTTGTTCCGAGTGTTCGGGATTGTAAGCATTTGCTTAAATAGGATCAATGAATCAGCACTCACTTTTTTAAGCATTCACTGATTCAATATAGACCCTAGATATAGACAGACAATCATCCCTTTAGGCATATTTTCATGAGGGTAATGAGAGGACAGGAAATGTCTGACGACTAGCTGTAAAATTCACATAGAAATAATGGCTGACGTGCAGTTATACTAAATCAAGTCAGTAAAGCATTTGCGACTGATTTGTGGTAGAGGTGTAAAGCAACCAATGTTGAGTTGTTTATTGTGTGATATTGTCACCAATACCATTACAGATTCAATGCCAAGGATATTGTGAGGTTAATTGGGATGCAGGGATGTAGTGATAGAGTTCTTAACCATTATCAACACTCCTCTTGTTCTCCTAGGCATGTTGTCAAATTATAGTTAGAGATATTGAGCTCTGAGTTAGGAATATGTAGTTTTATTTATTTATTTATTGCTACACCATGGTCAGTTTGGGTACTTATACTTCTGATGTTTATATACACTATTTTCAATACTTTTGTATGCTGTGGTATGGTTAGAATACTGTTATGTGAAGTAAGAGAAGGAGTTGTCATGGTTTAATGACTATTGCATGGATTGTGAAGTAGATGTATGTAGTAGGAGAGTTGTGTATTGCATAAAAGTGGGAAATAATGTACTATTGACTTATAGAAATGTGCTGCATGCATTTTGATTGGTGTGGGGTGGTTGATGTAATACTTCTCAGAATGTTTTAAAAGTGCATCTGTAAATATTGTTTCAATGGCACGAGTTAGCAGTGAGAAAATGAAGTGGAAAGCTAGCAGAAAAAGGCCTGTATAGTTCAGCTTGTTGGTGGACTGAGCTTGTTTTGCAGATATACCTATATGATAAAGGAATTTATTATGGAACTGATTTGGAAGATTCAGTTTGAGTGCTGGGCAAATATTGATTAAGGGAAATGAGAGAGGTATGTTATTTTGCAGTTTTATGTGTGCATGGATTCTGGGAGGTGCACAGGCTGGTTGCCAGAGTATAAAGCTAATGACACTGGGGATTACAAAAGGGGAGTGAAGCTGGATACCCCTCCAGGATAGCGGCAGATAATAACCTTGTGCATGTGCAGTGCTGATGACTACTGTGAAACTATAAGCAAACTACCTCCATTTTAAAGAGTAAATAATACATTAACGTTAAATATGGTCTGACAGGAAAACCTGTGAACAAATGGGAGTCTGCATGTGTGTATATGTATGTGTGCAGAGTGCCTTTGCTAGTGATATATGATCCACTAGAAAGTATTAGTCCATTCACGTCTGATAGTATTAGTGTTTTAAATTCAGAAAATGGTAATGGGTTGGTAATGAGGTCTTTCTCATTGTGGCCATACATGTTTCTTAATCACATTTTCTCACTGTGTCTCTATTTGATCAGTCTGTTTTGGGAAATTGGCAAAATTAAAGAGCATTTTACTGAATTTTAGGGTATTTGTATGTGTATCCTCATTTCTGCCACAGACAGATTGACTCATATTATACCTTCCAACCCCCTGCCTTGAAAAAGTGACTAACTGAAAAGGAATGACTAAATGTACTATTGAAAGCCAGTATAAACTACATTCATCAGGGTGGCAGTTAAGAGCATGGGATGCATTATCTGAATTCTGAGGGGATAATTGTATTTCCTCATCTTCTGCATCTATGGATACAAGACATGTCTGGTGTAAGCACTGGAGAGATAATCATATACATTATCGATTGGAAATTGATGTGTAAATTCAAAGTTTGTTGGCTGTGAAGAGCTTCTCCACTTGGTTTACCTTCATGTATGCATTTTGCACACGAGCGAACAGCAGATGTTCGAAAGGACATTTGCAAAGTTTGCAAATGTCTAACGCAAAAAGGTTTGAACGTGCAATGCGCAAATCCACAGTGGCATTCGCTTATTGCAGATTTGGCATTTTGGGGTGGATTGCACTATAGTGGGGATCGGAAAATGGTCCCTTTCCCCACTGTAGTGTGATCTCGGAGTTAGTATATTAAAGTAGGGGGTGTGGGGGTGCAGGGGGGCTTGCCCCCTTGCATTACACTTCATTATATTTCTTATTCGACATTTATGTTCAAAAATCAGCAAATCTTCTTTTCGATTTGCTGATTTTCAAACATTGGAAACTGTCGCGGTTTTGTTTTTCGTGGTTATGATTCGCTCATATGAACAATTGCACAAGTGTGTTTCACCTGTGTAAAGGTAAACCCTCCACTTTCACTGTTGCATTTTTTTACTTTGGCTTTTCAAGCTCTAAGCTGATTAGTAGAACAGGACAAAGTAATTATGATGTTTAGCAGCCAATAACATATAGCATCTAATTTAACAGAGAACTGTAGCTTAAGTGAATTCTCTGTGTACATTTTTATTTTAAAGCAGAAAAAGAAACATACATTTTGATGGGAAATCAGAAATTAAGACTACATGTCCTATTTACTCTGTCCATTTCTCTTTATTGTTGGGTAGTCTGAGGAGCTAACTATTTTCCTCAACTCTCCCATGAACTAATTTGTCTCTGTTTTTTAATTTCTTCTAGTGTATTGGGTTTCTAATACCATAATGAGACTAGACCTCATTCCTAAGTCAAAGTATGATTGTATTGTTTCAATCTTTGATGTCAGCCATCTTCCGTCCTCTTAGATTTATTCATCTCATGTTTCTAAACTTTCACTACATTTGGGTTTTGTGAGGTTAGCAGATATATGTGCAGTCCCATGGCTGCAGATCTATACATGTAAGCAATTTCAAGAAGGCCTTACCTCCTTTGGAATGGGGAATATATAATATTGGTATGCACTGATTTTTGTAAATCATGTGGTGAGCATGAAGCATCCTTCTTGTTTTCCTGTCTAATCTAGCCAACACATTTTGGAGCCAGTCAGTCACTCCAAAACTGTAAGTTAGGACAGGAAGGGTGAATTGGTTTATAGCCTGAATTTTGTTCCTAGATGTCAATGCTGTTTTCAGGATTAATTGATGTCTTCTGAAATATTCCTTACTAAGTTTTATTTGCATTTGTTCATGTTTTATTGTTGATCCTTCATCAGTTCCCAAACATTTATACACCCCTCTTGGTCAAGTTTTTTCATGATTATATTCTTGTCCCAAACTGATGTTTTCTTGGTGCTGCAGTTTTCCTGCTTTAAAGGTTGCTTTTGCACATTTATCAAGACCAAATTACATTCTTATATCATCTGAAAAAGTTTTGACAACTTGCAGTTGTGCTTTCAGTTCCTTAGCTGATGAGCTATATAGTTTTGAATCATCAACAAAGAGAAGATGAGATGTCTTTACACTTTTATTTTATAGGAGCCAAAATATAGCCATAGCCTAAGCTGCTAATAGACAGCTTAATGGGTTAAGGGGCAAGACAGAATAGCAGCAATGACAGAGAGTCACTCTGGAGTATCCCCCTTTGAATTTTTATCCCTGGAATAATAAGAATATGTCCTTTATCATGGTTTAATTGCAAAGTGGTCTGGCACTGTTTCATAGTCACTGTAATGTTGTGATCAGTGTAAGGTCTATCTCATACATTGTTAAGCACTCTTTTATCCATGAATGTGGTATACTATCAAATGCTTTTTTGTAGCCAATCCATGCCATACTTAGATGCCTTCCCTTTTTACAGTCCACTATGGCTTTATTTAACATCAGATGATCCTTTGTTCCATATGACTTTCTCTTATTGCCCTTTTGTTCTCTTGCCATAATTGAGTTTTCTTCTAAGTGACTGTAAACACTGTCGGCATCAATTCCAGTGTATAGTTTATACATCATCAGAAGGAAAGTGATTGTTCTATAATTTTTAGGGGAGCTTGCAGACTCACTCTTAAGTAAGAGCATTGTTTTTCCTGTTGTTAGCCAGGTTGATGTCTGTTCAGGGTGGGCATATAAATAGTTCTTACTTATGGCAAAATCTTTGTGCAAAGATGTTAATACTTTTAACCAGAAGTTAAGTACTGCATCTGGCTGTGGGGTTTTCCATTTAGAGGCTTTTTTAAACTTTGTTTCAACTTCTGTCTTTTACTTCATCCCATTTCATATCCTGTATCTTTAAACTTCTTATTCTTTCTTTTACTTCTTCTATCCATTTAGCATCTTTGTTATGTTCCACAGGATCTTCATAAATACTTCGCCAAAATTTATCCTTTTCTTCTTTTTTTTGGTGGTCTTTCAATTCCTTTTATCTTGTTTCCCAGTTCTCTATAAAACTTTTTTGGGTCCTCAATAAATTACTTATTTTATACCTTTCTTTTATATTTATCTACATATCTTCTACATTTTTCTGCCTGTGCTGGGATTTTTAGTTTATTTGCGATAGTGCATGATAGATCCTGATCTGTTCTAATAGTGCAGATTGTTTTTATCATGTCTATCTTTCTAAGTATTTTTGTTGATCTGTTCCCTCTTCTATACTCTTCTAAAAGTAACACATCTTGTCTTAATTGCTTTATAGTTTTCTCTCTTCGATCCATGATGGTATTTGATTTCTTCCCTTCCTTTATCTCACTACCCTGTGTTCTTGTGGTAGAACTTTATCAGTTATTAATTTAGCTGCACAGTAATGTATCCTGTTTACTTCTGTTATATCGCATGGATCTCTATGGACAGTGCTAATTACTGTGTTCATTTGTTTTATCAAACTTCTGACTTTTTGGGTTTTATTGACCTCCTGCAGTCTATTTCTTTTACTGATCTTAATATGTCTATCTATCTCTGTTAAATCAAGCAACTCTTATCTAAGCTCATTTTCGTCTAAACTGAGAGCACATTTTTTGTTTTTCATTTCCTGCAGGCATTCTATAGAAAGTTCTATAGCATCTTCCTGTGGCACATTATCTTCAATTGAATACTGTGCCATCCATTGCTCTGTCATATGGGAACGCAGTGGCCTATCACTCCTCGGCATTGACTGCATCAGAGTTTCCACAGTTTCCTGTTGCTTCCTTTGCTGTCCCGCTTCAAGTGAACATTTATACTGGTTTCCTGTGTAAGTGTCCAAAATATCTTCATATGGCACCTGACCAATTGTTTCCTGTTCCACTGGTTTCCCCTTAATTTGGATGTCCATTGCGCTGTCCTGTTGTGGTGCTTTCTGAATTAGATTTTCTACATTGAATCCTTCATTTTGTGGGTACTCCTTAACCTCAGTTCTATTTCTTTAACTTCTCCATTACTAATATCCTTTTCTACTTTTCTTCTTTGTCATCCTTTTTTTGTATTGTAAAGTCCTCCATGTCCAGATTCCTTTGCCTGTATTTCTCTTCAAATATCTTTGGTGTTGCCCTTTTTGGATTGATTAATTGTGCTTTCTCCTTTGCATAGATATTACACCATATTAAATCTCTTTTTCTTTCCCATGCACATATTTCTTCTTCAGATATCTCCTGATATTCCTGTTTTTCCTTACTTTGGGGACTCATTCCATCATGTTGTGATGTAACCTGTGTTAGACCTTCTACACCAAATTTTTAACTTGGCAAGCACTCCAAACTTCAACTTCTGTTTTTTTTTTTTAACTTCTACTTCACTAATCTTCTTTTCTACATTCCATCTTTGTGATATTATTTTTTTTTTATTGTGAACTTTCCATATCTGGATGCCTTTGCCTGTATTTTTCTTTGAATATCTTTGGGGCTGCCCTCTTTATGTTGATAAATTTGGCTTTTGCCTTTGCCTAAATATTGCAGCATATCAAATCTCTCTTTCTTTCTCATGTCCATATTTCTTTTTTATACTTTTCAAAAATCTCTAGGTTTTGTTGTTTATATTTTCCCACTTCCTCAGATGCTTCTTTTTCCAAACAGATCAAAGTGTCTTCATCTATATACTGTTTTTCCGAAATACGTTGTATTAATGAACATAAAATTTTATTTGAAGCTCCTGATAGTTTTTCTTGTGGAAGCATTTTTCTTTCCTCTAATTTCTCTCTTAATCTTTTTATATATCTTGTACCTGAAAATTCTGGGCTTTTTGCATAATAGTGACAGTACATAATTTCTTTCTTATCCTCAATAGTTCACTCTATCATCTTTAGGTCTCTTCTTTGGCCTATTAGCTTTTGTGATTTTTGTGGACTGCTACTTCCTTCTATATTGGGGGGCATCATCCCTCTGCCCTGGCCCCATTGTAGGAATGTTTCAATATTTTGAGGATTCTACACTATTTTTTCTAGTCCTGGCATCAGTGTGCCTACCAGGATTTGGCACTTTTTTATCCTGGGTCTTGTGCACCCAGCTATCTTTAATTTTTGACCTACTTCTTCTGTCCATGATACATGTTATATAAATGCAGTCTATATATCAGTGTCGTCTTGGTGAGGTTATGTGAAAAACAGGGTCTACCTTGTGAAAGTACTCACCAAGACTTGAGAATTAATTCAATTTCAGCCATACTACAATCCTTTGCTTGCTGACTTTTCTCCATTCAAACCCTGCTACATGCAGTCTTGAATGGTAACACAGGATTTAATCCTATATTGTGATCATACAACTACCAGAAGAATGCCATTTCAATCAAATACCACCATCTTTCTTAAAATCCTTTCCTTGTGTCTGCCCTAAAGCTATCACTTTGTCTCTTAAAATCAGGCTCATTTATTCTTATACTGTCATTTTTTTGTATAATAGTCATCTTCGTAATGGCCCTTCTCAAGAAACCTGTCCACAGTCCATGACTGATTTTAGCTATTTCTTTGCCCAGAATTCATAACAGGCTACATCTCCAGAGCTTTTAGACATATCTTCTTGACATTTTTATAGAATAGCACTAAATCATTAGCTACAAAACTACTTTATATTGTCTTTTCAGTTTTAAAGACAATGGAACAGTTGCATTGTGAATTTTAATGAAAAATCGAGATTTTTCATGCCACTGCAGTGGTAGCGTTGTTGCCTCACAGCAAGAGGTACTCCCATTTGATTATCAGCTGGAGCGTCTTCTGTGTGGAGTCTGCATGTCCTCCCCACGGTCGAGTGGCATTCAAAAGACATACGTAGAATGGGCGTGCCTTCATTGAAGGTTGGGCATCGAGCTGGCACCTTGGCACCTGTAAAAAATCTACTGCCAATCATTAGCGGACTGGAGTTCCACTGTGGCGACCCCTAACCAGGAAAATCTGAAAGAAGAACAACAATCGTATACCTGCAATGCAGAAATGTGTTGCTTTTGGACCTAAACACGCTACAACCCTATATATGTATATTTTTTCTTACTTTTGTATTTGTTAATTTGAAATGGTGCAAAAACTTACATTTTCAAATGGGTGTAAAAACTTTCAGCATAAGCCACCTGTATAGTCAGCTTTATAATGCATACAGTATATGCTAATAGCCCTAAACACAAGGACAAAACTGTCTCGTGTGTGCATGCATGTCTGCCTGTATCAGTAAAAAAAAATCCTTCTGCTATAACATTTAAAATGACAGTGGGTAGTCTGTAAAATAAGTAATATATTTAGCTTTAGTTTAATATTTATTTTTATTTTTATTTATTTTATTTTACATTTGTTTACCGGGAATGTCCGACTGGAACAAGGTCCATTTACAGCAGAGGCCCAGGGAGAAAAGTTCCATAACACAACAGTATAAATGCAACAAATGACAAAAAATATTCTGTACAGAGGCATATATACAGTCAAAGCTCCATGTCTTTACATGACAACACATAATCCATGAATGACAAAAAATTTCTGTATAGTGGCGTATATACAATCAAGGAGATTTTTCGTACCTTAATTTGATTTGAGCAAGCTTGGTATATAGATAGCAAAACTTTGAATTCCCTATTGGTAGTACAAAGCATAAAAATGAAGTAATGGAATCTGGAAAATAATGCTATTTGGGAGATATGTCATAGTGTTTGAAATAATTTGTAGGATAGTAGAATAACAGCATGCTGATATGTTTTTGATATATGGCAATTCTATCGGATATAAAGGACAAAATGTTTGATTTTCAGACATTGAATGGCATAAACAGAAGGGCCAAGTCCCAGCCAAATGAGGATGATAGCTGTGAAGCCTTTTGAAAAATTACTAATTTATTTCTCGGAACAAAAAAGCTCCAGAATGCTTGTTGGGTGATCTCAGGTATATATTGTATGTCGCTAAGCTCGGGTCTAAATGCATTTTTTGGGTGTTAAGATAAATCCAGTGACAGAAAAGCCACTATTCTGGAGAAGTAAGTATATTTCATTAGTGATCTAATTGCAGCTCAGTTACATTCCCTATCCTGACCAGAATTTGTAAACCCCCCTTCTTAGAACCATCAAAGTAACATGTTAGGGCATCACTATCAAAGCCCTGAAAGCTCTGCATCCATTGTGCATGTATACAAAGTCATCTCTTCTGGTTTCAGGTAATCTGTCTCCTCTAGTCTCTGATCATATCCCTTATACTCTATCACACAGAATTTTCAAATAGCTTTCATATGAGTTCCTTCCAACAGCCTGATGTGCTTTTCTTTATATGACCTCAAGAAGTGCATGTGGTACACAATACACAGTCTGACTTAAGACCCTGCAGAGCGGAAGTATCTCGTCTTTGCTTCTGGAATCCCCAGGATATCCCCTGGTATTCCATTTGCTTACAATGCTCCTTTTGGCCATAGCCCATGTGTGATCAGCACAACCAGGTCATTTTTTTCCCATTGGTTTACCTCCCCCAGCTGATGTACCACACCAACGTAGCACATTGTGGCCTAAGTGAAGACTGTGACATTCGTTTTCACTAAACCACAGCCACCACCTCTCTACATGCTTGTTCAGCCTTTCATATCCTTCCCTAGATTCTTTTCCTCCCTCCACTGCTGCACCTATTTTGTTTCATCAGCAAATCTGATACTATTTTTATTCTCACAGATATGTTGGGCACAAATGCCCTTTAGAGTAGTGGTCACAGGCAGACCTCTGTATTACTCAACCAGCCATTTCCCTAGTTCCTGACATTGCTCCACTGTAAAAACATTGTATGTGTCCTACCATTCAACCATGCAGTTATTCTGTTTCTCAGTCTTGAACCTACCTCATCCCCTCTATTATTACTTTCAGCCTCCTGTGTAAGATTGAGTCAAACACCTTGCTGAAGTCCAGCCAGAATGGGTCTATATTAATTCTGCGAAATATGCATTCATTGACTACATCTTCCATGAACAACTGCCAAAAATCACTTCAGCGAACTGCAGAATTTTTCCCACAGTTCGTAAACACTTGGCCATCACCTAAACGTTAACCTTTTCCCCACTGTAGTGCGATCTCGGAGTAGGTATATTTAGTTAGGGGGGTGTGGAGGGCACAGTCCCCCACATTGGGGGATGTGGGGGATGAAGCCCCCCCCCACTTGGGTGAATTTGATTTAGTCCGTTGTGTGTTCTGGATGGTTGGTGGGCAAGTGTTTGCGAACCAATGAAAAATTCCACATTTCACTGAAATGATTTTTGGTGGTTGATGTTCGCAGAAGACGTATTTGATGAAAATATTTTTTGTGGAATTAATATAGACCTGCCAAAATACCTTCTAGTACTCTCACATTACGTTTACCTGTAACCCAGTAATAAAAGTGAAATGGGTTTGACTGGCAGCAGCTTCTGTAATCAGCCTTCAACACAGAGTTCTCTCCTTGACATTCTCTGCTACTGCTCTCAATCCATCAGACCTGTAGTTCTCCAGATGTCTTTTTCTGCCCCTATTTTTATAAAGCATCAAACCTACCAATCATAGTCCTTCCACACAAGCCAATGATCGCCTGAAAATCTCTGTCAACAAAGATCCTCCAAGACACTGGCAACATTTTTGAGGACTCTGGGTGGCAGCTCATTTGATTTGTTTTGCTTTATTTTGCCTAAGAACAGACAGTTCCATTTGAACTTCTGCTCTGTCTTGGTATCTGTCCATTCTTCCTCTTCTGCCTTGTCTCCCTTCTCCCATCTTCTCTCCCAGCACAATACTATCCCTTTGTTTTTTCTTCATGAAGACTGAAGCAAAATATGTCCCTTCGTTCCTTCTTTTTGCTTTGTACCATAAGAACCCTTACTTCTACTTTGATTATTTCTTTTAACTCCCTTTCAGCTTTCTCCATTGCTAACCTTGCAACTTTTGGAACCTTTTTGCTAGCCTCCTTGTACTATGCCTCATCTACTTCACCACCTCTCCTTTCCACCTCTTATAGGCACTATCTTTTTCCCCAAATTGCTAGCCTTACATTCCTTTGTAGCTACACAGGACTTACTCTTGTTTTACCTCTTCCTCACACCCTTGACCCTAACCATCCCTGTCCATAAGCATAGCTTGTTTGCTCCCTTTATTTGCTGTCAGTCTTCTTCCTCATCCATGACCATTTCTCCCAACCAAGCATAATCCCCTCTTTTGAACTCGCACACCACATCCATCTTTTTTTTGTGATTACCCTTCCCTTACTCAAAACCATGCAGTGGTGTGATTCTGTTCAGCTAATGTTATCTTAACCTGGACATCCATAACATGCTCTGTAGTAGTTATAACTATATCCAGAATTCTGTCCTTTCTTTTTTTTTCAATAATAAATCTTTATTATTTTCAGTTGTTGATACAATAATACACTACACAAAATAAAATACAGCAATATCAAAAGTAAACCTATAATCACACTACTACACTATATATACATTATCTACATGAATGCTTCCAACGGATAACTAAAATCTTTATACATTAAGATAAAATTCTTGACAAGGTATTAAAAGATCTAGTATCAGTATACAGGTTATTGATAACGTTTCCAACTTTAATATATACACCCTGAGGAACAATATAATTTAATCATTATGCCAATACAATATTAAAGATTTTCTCTCAAATTTTTGGATTATTTATGTTTTTCTTGTGATCCTTAATTAATAATTTATGTGCTAAAATATGTTTTATTGCTACACTTTTAAAATTTTCCCATGAAGTCTGCACTGGATTCAACCAGTTTGTAGCTATGTATAACTTCATTAATAAAAAAATATTTATAAGTATTATCAATTGGGATTTATCCAAATCGTTTGGCGGGATATGTAGAATCATAAATTCCCAGGAAAGTGTAGATTGTTGATAACCCATTTTTTGTAATTGAATTTTTAAAGAATTCCAAAGTTTAAATATACATTTACAGCTCCAGAACATGTGTAAAAGATCCACTGTTTGATCAGTGCAATATGGACATTTAGGTGAATTTTTAGAGTCAAATTTATGTATTCTAAGACGAGTATAATAGGCATTATTAAAAATCATCAGTTGCGTAAATAACAATTTTTGGAGAGATACTGCTTTTAAGGTTAGGTTAATAGCTTTTAATATTTTATTGTCCTCAATCAATGGTATTTTCTCCTTCCAGTAATTTGCGAAGAGTATTTGATTCTTGTATTTCAATTCTTTTATTAAGTTGTATGTAGATGTTATATATTTAAAATCTTGCATCAGAGTTTGCCATAAACTTAAACATTTGGTCAAATCTTCTTCTTTAATTCCAAAGTCATTAAAATAATTTATGGAAAGATCCTTTAATTGTTGAATTATAATTAAATAAGATTTAGGAAGGTTCATCTCTTTTAATATATCATGTACTGATATACCAATATAAGGGTATAGATCCAGTAAAGTTACATTAATTATTTGTGGAAATCTTTTAAGGTCTATCAATTGATTATTGATTTTCAGGTTCGGATTCTTATGAAAAGGTTGAAGAGTCATCATATATTGTAAAAGATCCAAGGATTGAAACAGATTTTGTACCGATATTATATATGTTCTAATGTGTTCCATCAAGGCATATAATTTAAAATTCTCTTTCTTTAAAAAGGGTAATGCATTAGAATTCATTCCCAACTTAACAACATGTTTATAGTTCAGAATTAACCAATTAGGTGACCATTTATAATTAGATATGTCATAATTAGCCACTCTTAGAATTCTATTAGAGTTTATTATTAAATAATATAACTCAAAGTTAGGTAAATCTAAACCTCCCTTCACCTTCGGAATCATCAATTTCTCATAAGCTATTCTGGTTTTCTTAGGCTCCCATACAAATTTAGCTAATTCTGTGTGAATTTGTTGAAAGAATTTCTTGGAAATTGAGACTTGAGACGCTCGAAAGATATATAACATTTTAGGGAGTACGTTCATTTTAATGATTGAGACTTTGGCCATTGTTGGTAATTACAAATTATTCCATCTTTTTAGATCAGACAATATATGATTCCAGGTCAACTTAACGTTATTCATTAGGAAATCTGTATTATTTGTGGAAAAGACAATACCCAAATACTTTATTTTTTCTTCCGATTTTAGTTGACCTACAAGTGGTAAAAGCGAAAAGGGTTTAGGTGTTTTAGAGGAAATAAATTACTTTTCTAAGATTTATTTTATAATTAGAAATCTCTGCAAATTCTTCCACTGCTTTCAAGATTTTCTTAGTATCTGATATAGGTGTCGTACAATAAATATTTAGATCATCAGCAAAAGCAGCCATGGATATCTTGGTACCATAAATTATTGGAGCATTATGATATATATTTTGCTTTATATGTAAAAATAATGGTTCTAAATATAAATTGAATAACATAGGAGATAGTGGACAACCCTGACGTGTTCCATTTTTAATTTGTATTCTTTTAGAAAAATTCTTATTGATATATAGAGTTGTATAAGGGTTATTATAAAGTTTTTTTAATGTTAGAATAAAGTCTTGAGGTATATTAAAGTATGTTAAAATATCAAATAAGAATTTTAGATTAACTCTATCAAATGCTTTCTGTGCATCAATTATAAGTGCATAAATATTCAGATTTCTTTGATTGGCATAAAAAATTAATGTTTGAAGAGATAGGGTATTATCAGTTGTTTGTCTACCATTCATGAAGCCGGCTTGTTCATTAGATATTATTAAATTTATTACCTTTTTCAATCTATTAGCTAAAATAGAGGTCATCATTTTCATGTCTATATTTAAAAGTGAAATGGGCCTATAATTGTCTGGATTTTGAAGATCTGCCTTTTCTTTGGGTATAAGAATTGTTTTTGAAGCATTAAAATGAAGGTCATTAATTTTATTATTAATTATGTAGTTAAATATATAATGAAGTATTTTATTTAAAATATCACCAAAAGTTTTATAGAACTCTGTAGTTAGACCATCTGGTCCTGGAGCTTTATGTGGTTTCAGATTATTAATTATATCTCTTATCTCCTCAGAGGAAATTGGCTTAATTAAGTCCACCTGATATTCATCCCTATTCTCGGAAAGATAATCTTCTGAAGAAAATCACTAATAGTCTTATTTGTATTTAATTCCTGATGCTCACCATATATTTGAGAGAATATTGATTCAAAAATATTCATAATTTCTTCTGTATTAGTATATCTTTTATTATTAAAATGTATTTCAGTAATTTGAGAGGGCACTTTTGACTGATTAATTATACGTGCCAATGCTTTTGATGGGGTCTGAATATGATTAGCATATTTTACCAATGTTTTTTGCTCATAAAATGATAATTTACTATTCTGAAGGAAGACCATATCTTTTTGACATTTTAGTAATTCCAATTCAGTTTGTTTGTTATAATTCCTATGTAAGTCTTGGTCTAATAACTTAATTTTAGTCTCCAAATCTTGTATGTCTCTATTTTGCAGTTTTTTAAAATATGTAGCTTTTTGAATAAAAATTCCCCTCACTAATGCTTTGGTTGCCGCCCATTCTATATCAGGTGGATGTCTCTGTTTGGGGAGATTAACTAGTAATAGGTTAAGAATTCTGTCCTTTCTGCTGCAATTCTTTCCAGCTGCCCAAACCCTACATGGTTCAAGACCTCAGTCACTTCTCACTTTCTATCTGCTTGGAGCTAAGAATCTCACAGTCTGCTCATGGCAGATTTTGTTTACCCAGGATATTGATCTTTTTTTATATCCATTCCTTTATTTTCTCCTCTAGACACTTGTCCTTCTGTCTTCTTGTGTCTGGTAGGTGATGATTTGGGCCAGCCCACTAGCTGTGTCAATTCCCCAAGTATAACTTTCAGGGCACTTAACCTTCTAACTTTGGCTGCAACCTTGCCTCATTCCTGTTTTCGTGTTCTTTCTCCTCACATCTGATGGCCCTCTTGATTTATATTCCTCTACCACCATCAGCATATCACCCTTCTCCATTATTTCTGAGCAATCTATATCCAGGCAACTCCTTTCCTTATCCCAACTATAACCATATTTTGACTCTAACCATATTTTTGCAATATCCTCAATGTTTACTCTGCCCTCCTGTATCACTGCCCACAGCTCCCTTTCCTACCTACCCAATAGCAAGATTATCCAACTGTCGTCTGGGTCTCCCTTTTCTGTTTCCCTATTATGTCTAGCATCTCTTTTTACTTTAATAATCACCCCCTCTTCTGTCCCTTTTCCATTATAGTTTACATGTTCAGTTATTTAGTTGTACCTATACAAGGAAGCACTAAGCACCATTTTCTCTTCTGGGCTAAAATGGACACACTGCCTTGCATAAAACTGGCCTGTTTGCCCACTCTGTTCTCAGTGTGCTAACATTTCTAAGTCGTTCTGCCTTGTCTACTGTTGCAGCCAGAAATTATGGTCTTTAATCATTTCTTTCATGTGTGCTGGCTGCTGGCACAGGTAACAATTTGAAAAATCTGTCACAAAATCCCTCACAAGACATCTCTCTGTCACTTCCCTAACCTGCTGTCTGACACCTCAGCTATCTTCTCTGAGACCAGTGGTGCCTCCATTCATCATACCAGTCCCTGTCCCTTGATCTGTGCAGTCCCCTTTTCCCACATTTTATCCAGCATAAGCGCAGGAGACTGGTTTCACCAAAATCTGGGCTCCTTTCTTGCTTATTAATCCCATTTATGATGGGGTCTCCAGTCACCAAAACCTTTGTGTGTTTTCCCATACTGGCACTTCTCCCTTTGGTCCTTTGCTTCTTGCCTCATGCCACTGCTTATCCAGTCAGTAAAACCTCCAAATCCAATTTCACGATTCCCAATTTTTCTGTCTGTGCTAGGTTTCATTTCTTCCTCCCTGTGATGTATCTAAGCTCTTTCCTATTCTTTCCATACTGTTACCACAAGAGGTTGTCTCTGTTGACTTGTACCTCTCTCATCTGGCTAAGTTCCTCACTAACCATTTCCCTCCTGCTCACATTGCAAGGATAGCACCTATCTGGTAATATTTGGCTCTGTTTACTCCCTATCATTTGTTGCTACTCTTTGCATCTCTCCTTCCATTGGGGGTTTCTTTTCCTTATTCTCCCTTACATGACTGCATCTCACATTCTCTCTTTTTACCTTGCTCCATCACCCCATTTGCCTGCATTCTTCTGACAGCATCTATCCATTTTTTCTTGTTTTCTGCCATTCTCCTCAAACTTATCACACCCTATCCTTTCCACTGAGCTCCTGAAACCTCATCCCCTCCAGTCCTACTCTAGTCGTTAATGTGTGACTAGCCAATGCACTAACATCTAGTTCATGTTTTCCTCTATGTAGTTCCCCATTCTACTTCATATGCCACATTTGCTGCCATCCCAAAGTAGATCATCCACATCCAGAAAAAATGAAAAAAACTGTCCCTGTTCTTCTTTTACAGCCTGTGCCACTTTTTATGTCCAATTTGTAGATCCATAACTTCCACTTTATTTTAACTTTTTCCCCAGATATATTTTTTGTCCCTGCCTAGGCCTTTTTACCCTTTTATGACAACTGTCAGATATTTTAAAAGAAGTGGATGTGGACATATGAATGAGAGGGTAACCCAACTTTAATCATTTTAATGGAAGAGCCTTCCAGTATGATCTCATTGTATTCACTGGTATATGCAGATTGTATAACAGTGGAAATGGCTTTTAAAGTCAAAGTTACATATAAGGCTAGCAACTCAAGAGCCACTGGGCTTATGAACACAACGGGGGCAGAGTACAGAAAATAAAAACTTCTCACAGCACAGTTTTACCTGACAGTTCTCAGACTTCAGCCATGACCAGTTTCCTTAGTTTAAATTTATATGTATTTTACTTTGAATGAATGGCAACTCAGTGCAAATACAGTCTGGTCATGTGCTGTATTCCTGTACTTGTAATTAAGATATTTACCCACCCTTAATCGAAATCAAGCATTATGTAACTTGGCAATTTAATATTCTTCTCCATGTGCAGGTCTATTACTTGAGCCTGTCAGTGTAACATTATATGTATGAAATAGTCTGATATTTTCTAGTAAAATGTTTTTGATAATAAATGTAAATGTAGGTGTTCAATTATAGACTGTACTCAGGTTGTGCTTTTACCTGCTGAGTTAATGGAATAGCTGCATACCACATTTCTGATTGCATATTTACATTCATACAATTAAAGCATTACTATGAATTGTATCAGAATGGTTGAACTTATCAGCTACATGGATAAATACTGTTCTTCTTATGTTATAAAAGTGTAGTATTTTTAAGATTTTATGTACAGTGTTATTTGTCTCATACAAAAGGAAGCATGCAAGCTTGTTATGAACTGAATTTGCATGTTTGTTGTACAAATGCTGCAAAATTATAATAATTAGGGAACATTGTTAAAGTCAAAATTGTATATTCACCATTTTAATAAAATACCAGAAACACCAATTTTGTTTTTGGTTATCTTTTATACATAGATTGTCCCAACAGAAGATGTACTTTCTGTAGTCTATTTGACATTAATGAAATACCAGTGAGTAGACTGACCTTCATTTCACCAAGATGAAAAGAGCGAAGTTTTACATAATTGAAAATTCAGTCATCTGACCGTCAGCACAGTGAATGTTTGAAATGCCAACTGCAAACTGAGTGGAACAGGAGGTCCGCTCAGTTTCACACTGTAGTGCAATCTCAGAGTTGTTATATTTAATTTGCAGGGGGGTTGGGGGGTGCAACCCCTCTGTAAAAATGAAATAGTTTAAGTTATAGTGTTTGTGATTTTTGTTTTAACAAACCTCCACTGAATATCTTTGCAGGGCATCCACAGGAATATTCAGTGGGATTTGTTGTTTTCAAGTAGCTATTGGTTTATGGGCAGGGTTGGGAGGAGAGTTCGGAAGTTGTAGAGTTGATTTTATTTAACAGGGTAGTTCTTACATTGGACGAGCTTTTGGTTTTGTTGATGGGTTACACAATGGGTACATTACATGTTATTAGGTCTTTTTTTGATAGTCAGCTATATGGAGTTTTGGTGTTTTGGCTTTTTTGCATTGTCTGGGTGAGATGAAAGTTGGTCTACTGACCTTTTGGTAATGTCAAGTACACCCACTTTCTGATAGTGCACTTCTCTATTGATAGTAAAAAAGTCACATACATTGTCCACAAAATAAAGCTTTGATGATTTGTTAAACTGTCAAATCCTGACACATTCACATTACCCTTGTAAATCAGACTAACAGCTGTTTAACTGGAATGGAATGACAACAGTAGCCAGTCACTCTTTTTCCACAGACTATTTTCAGACCTCAGGAATAACCATGTTATTCTGCTCACCTCTAATTTGACTGCATTTAAATGAAATAATGACCACAGTAATGTATTCAACTGTTTTGTTATTCAAATACCAGTCCATCCAGATGAAATGAACACTGCCTGCGTCTAATGGCCTTTGTAATGAAAGTACGCTTGTACTGCATGTTGTGTACTGCATGATAGTCCATACTCACATGCACACCGAAGTTTTTATTTATTTAAAACTTAAAAATTGCGCACTGTACTTTCTGTTGTAATGTCATCTAGGATATAACTGAATGAAACGCGACAACTTAATGCCATCTGTTGGCCAGTATGACACAGTTGCTACCTTTAATTCCTCGCACTGAGTCTTAAGTGCTCTTGTTTGGTTTTACCCTCAGGTCCGATAAATTTACTGCTGACTGTACATAACACTGTCCTATAATTGTTACCTGGAATTAGTAGGGGTCTACTGTTTTAGTGCTTTTACTATGCAAGACCAAAGGGCCAGAAAACATCCAAGCTCCCACTTAAAATTTAACTAAAAGGTTAATATCTTTTTACTACCTGTGAGCAAAGTACCTGGGGTGGCAGTAGGAAAGTATATTCTTAGTTGTAAGCCCCATCCATCCCCTACTAGGTATACCAATAATTTGACTAGGGACTCTCACTTGAACCATTCCCCGCTGTTTGTTCTCTGTCTGATTCTCCCACCTCACTGCTTTGTAAACTACCTAAGAATCCTGCCTCTTTACACAAGCTTAAGTTATAGGCAGTCTATACTTATTACTGGCATAAACATACTTCTAGTGTTATTCCTTATCTACTTACATCTTATATTGCCCAACTCACAGATTGTTTTTTTGTGGTCACTTACCTGCACTGCTTTGCTTGGTGAAGCCCCTCTCTGTTCACCCTCGCTAATGCCCGGGCTCACTCCACTCTCCTACCCTGTTCCCATTTCCCACCCTCCCCAGCTTCCCATACATTTATCCTAGCCACATATCCCCTGACCCATCTAGACACCCACCACCCAATCAAACTCACACACACATTACACCAACAGCCTAACACTAACCCAAGACAACAACCCTACATCACTAGGCAACATCTCCCTCTTCCCCACCCACTCATATCCTACACACCTTCTACTGCTCTTCTAATTCTCTCCTACTCACATTTTGCTCCACCAACACCCTCCTTAAAAACACAGATCTGTATTCCACTGCCACTATGACCCATACCCCCCTCCCAATATCACAATACTGCACTACTACTGGTTTCCTTATCCATATACATCTATATTAGCTACATCAGTACCTCTTCTCACTATCCACTCACCAACCTCAATTACCTTAGATCTCCCACCCTACCTTTTGCCACAACTTACCCCTCCAAACATATAGTTACATCCCCAGCCATCTATAGCCAATCCTACTTTCACATTACCTCACCAATGTATTATATTTCTTAACCCAAAAAACAACCAAGCCTCAGATTCCACTCTCTAATAATGTAATAGCTTAAAACTATTACCAACATAGCAGCCCAATTGCTACTAGGAGGTAATATTCACCCTAATCCCGGCCCACCAGCTACCTCCAATAACACATGTAACTCCCATCTCTTATTTAAACACAAACCCTCTGACTTACAAATACTCAACCTGAACATTTGCAATATCATGAACAAAATAGAAGAGCTGCATCCCACTATCTCTTTATATAACCTCAAATTAATATCATTACTGAGACATGGAAACTAAATGTAGAACCACAGACCAAGAAGCAAATAAGATATCCGTCACAGAATCCAGACACAAAACGGAGGTTGTTTCAAAATGTAAAAATCTTTTATTCCAAACGAAACCAAGAAGAGTATCCACAAAGCACTTGGATGTTCCAAGCTTTATCAAGTAGTTTTAATGTTCCAGAACAACTGTTTAAATAGTTGGTAGGCTCTAATTAAGCCAAAAATCTTGTACTTAATTAATCAATTGTCATTAGTAATTAAAACTCTTGTAAACCAATATTAAGCACTACAATTCAGCTACCATTGCTGTTTACTATATGCTGCATACAAATTCTGCAGTTTATCATTTGTTTAAATACAAATCAGTGCATATAGATGTCATTACAAAACACAATGTTTCTTTAAACTGTATTTTGAGTTTATTTTTGAGTACTGAGACATGGCTTAAGACCCATATAAAGCATAACTCTGTAACCCCACCCAGATATAACATTCAAAGGAATGACAGACTACACAAAAGAGGTGGAGGTATTGCCCTACTTTACAAAACTAACTTAAAACTCCAGCTCCTACAAAGAGAATCCTCTAACTTCAAAAGCGCTGAAACTATAACTGCTAAACTCCTCTTAAACCAGCACAAGCATCTAAACTTACTTGGGGTCTGTATAGCCCCAGGAGACAACCTAACCACTCTAGAGTCAATACACCGGGCATCCCATTTCCTCTCCATGAAATTATAGTTCTAGGTGATATCAACATTGACTGGCACTCTATCCACTCTCCCACACCCACCAGCCATATTAACCTATATAACTTCTCCCAAGTGATTCAGTCACCCACTTGTATTGACAAGTCAACAAAAAGAGAATCCATATTGGACTGGATCCTCACTAACAAGGCCAGCACTGCCCATTAACGTGGAACACTGCCTAGCTCTCTCAGTGACCACAAACCCACTTTTATCCTTAGACACAAACTTAAATCTACTAACTCCCCCTCCCTGTTACAAACCCACTCCCACAAAAACTTCTCCACAGATCAATTTCTAGAAGCCTTTAAATCGTGTAACTGGACTCCCATCAAAACCTTCCCTCTGGATAAGGCAGTGGAATACTTTAACTCCAACCTCCTAAAGATCCTCAACTAGTTAGCCCCAATCAGAACAATTAGGATATGCAGTATCCCTGCCCCCTGGCTACAGAAAACAATAAGGGCCTTACTTAAAGACAGGGATAAAGCTTGAAAAACCTGGTGTCAACACAAAACACCTACAGCTAGGCAAGCCTTTCTTGAACAAAGAAACAAGGCAAAAAAACTAATTAAGATTGGCAAACAAAATCACTAAATTTCCTTACAAAGGAAACACAGTAACAACCCACAGAAATTCTGGACTGCAGTGAACAACATCCTCCAATCTGGCAAAACCACTACACCCCCACCAACTATAGAAGGCACTAACTTCGACATAGCCATCAGCTTCAATAAATATTTTACCTCCTCCATACTTAAATTCATAAATGATACAAATCCCACCACCCACCCACAATCCCCCAATGCCCAGGAAAATGCTATCCCCTTCTCATTCAAACCAGTACCAATATCCACCATCCAAAAACTCTTAAAACTCAAACCAACCACCCTCACTGCTGACAGTCTTCCTGCACAAATACATTCAACTTGCATCCAGGGACATACCCTACCCCATTTCATTACTGATAAATAGATCCATCACGGAACACACCATCCCATCCTTGTGGAAAACCTAATTTATCATCCCCCTTCACAAGGGTGGCCCCTCTACTGACCTCTCTAACTACTGAGCCATTGCTATCCTGTCAACCCTATCAAAGATTCTAGAAAAGTGCATTCATCACCAACTCCTTACCCATCTTCTCTCCAAAACTCAACACTGATTCCTCCCATCCCATAGCACCACCACTGCCCTAATTAACTTCACCAGCACCATAAACTCATACAGGAACCTAGGCAAACTAGTTTCTGCCACCTTTCTAAACTTATCCAAAACATTCAATACAGTCTCCTGCAGTGAACTCTTACCTGCCTCTCTGAACTGAACCTCGAAAGCCCCACCCTGTTCTGGTTCACTAGTTATCTAAACAACCACCTTCAGTCTGTCAAATGGCTCAACTTACTACTGCCCCCACTCCCTATCACACTCGGCATACCTCAAGGTTTGATTTTCAGTCCCCTCCTCTTTAACATCTTCACAAACCAACTCCACCTAGCTACCACAAAAGCTGACATAGTCCAATATGCTGATGACACAACTCTGATCGGCTCTGCACCCGATATCCAACTTCTCCAACAAAAACCCCAAGAATCCATCACAGAGATAGAAAACTGGCTAAATAAATCCCAACTGATATTAAACCCAAAGAAACACAACGTATGCTGTTCCACCCAATAAAGACTAATGACTTCACCTTCTCCATATTCTTGGCCAACAAGAATCTCATCACCCCAGTACCAGAGGCCAAACTACGAGGTCTTACAACTGACCAGCAACTAAAATACAATAAACATATATCCCTAACTGTCTCCAAAGTCCACAAAAAATAGGAATACTCTATCACAGCAAAAGATTTCTAACCTCTGAGTCTAGAATTGCCATAGCCAGAATTCATCTCTTATCAACATTACTTTATGCATCCTCAGTGCTAGCAAACCTAAATAAAACTGACCTGAACAAACTTTCCACATGCTACAACAAAATCACCAGGTTCGCAACCAGTGCCAAATCATGCTCCCATCACTGTCAATCCCTACATTCACAGCATTAGCTAGAATTTGCTAATTTATTACATTACCATCAACTCAACCTAACTCACCAAATACTACACTATCTAGAGAAGACCCATGCCCTGACTGGCATTCTAAGCTTCTACAATTCAACTAGGTAACTACAATCTAGTAACAAAGCCCTGATTGAACTTTTCCCATGTAAAAACAGCTCCGGTGAATCTCTATTCCCACACAAAGTCATCAAAACATGGAATATCCTACCTCCTGACCTCAGGTTACAATATTGCACATACACTTTCAAACACGTCTTCAAATCACACCTTTTCACCAACCACTTATGTAACTGCGGTGGACCTCCCTGAAGCCTCACCCCTACTGTAGGATGTTAGGTCCTGATGCTTCTGGTGAATACTGACATTGCGCTCTACCCATGCTCATTGTATATTGTAAATATGTTCTTACTACAAAAAACTAGTGTACACAAATTGTACTAATCCTACAAAAGTGCTATGATGGTATATTTGCACCACAACTTTGTATTTCTTTTAATATTGTTCACCCTTCTACAGCATATTTCCTAACTTGTTATCATTCATACTCTGTAACCTTTAAGTTCTACCATGTATTATTCTTTATTCTGTAACTCTATGGAACTTTTCTCTCCAGGACTCCCCTGAAAATGGACACTAGCTGTCCAGCCAGACTATCCTGGTAAACAAATGATAAATAAATAAATACATATAATAATAAATAAATACAGTGCTACTTCTTACAAGACATTCTGATGATCATTCAGCTTTAATCAATTTAATACATTTTCCCTTGTCTTCAAAGAAAGCATGCTTTCCCACACTGAAGTATACCTTTTGACTGTATATGCCCCTTATGTTTGACTGTGACCAACTGAGATGAATAATGGCCACACTAATGTATTTCTACTTTTTTTCATATATATATATATATATATATATATATATATATATATATATATATATATATATATGCTCTCCCTGAAAAAATATAAGTCATCTGGCTGTGATAAAGCAAATGTAATTTCTCTTGCATTCACGCACAGAATGTCTTTCCACTCTCAAAGATAGCCAGTTCCTGAATATGTAATTATTTGATATTGCCTATGATCAAAGTGAAATAAGAAATATCCACTGTGATGTACATCAGTATTTACAATGTCAGAACTGTATACCACCACTCTTTAAAAAGTCATGTTGATAATCATTTACTAATGAGCAAGCAAACATATCAACCCTTTTTCACAGTAACCATTTTCTCTGCACATCTCAGATGTGTGACTACAATTAGCTTAAACAATAATGGCTGTAGTAATGTATTTTAATTTGCTTTCTTAGATACATGTGGTGCCTTCCCATGACAATCCATATTGCTGAGTGTTTAACTGTGATTAAGTAAATGTCCATTGCTTTTACACACAGACTGCTTCCCACCACCATGTGCAGTAACTATGTTCTGATTGTGTGTCAGATGATTGAAGGAAGTGAAAAAATAATGGAATAGCAACATTTCCTCCTGTTTTTGTCTCCCTAGCACTGCCATTCCTTGATAACTTATATTGTTGATCATTTAACAGTGATCAAGGAATTGTCCTGAGTTTCTACACATATCCTACCTTTCAATTCTTGAACAAAACCTAAGTTCATTCTGCCTGTGTATATCCTGGGTGCTTAAACATGATCAAAGAAAATAAATAGCCAACCGAGCAACATATTTCTGCTTATTTCTTTCACACAGACATTGCTCCTCCCTGACAAAGCATATGGGTAATCAATTAATTGGGATAAGTAATTGCCCCTGCTTTCACAAAAAGTCTGCCTTTCTTTCCACCCATTTCTAAAATAAACAGATTCTGACTGTGTATACTAAATGTCTGACAGCAATCATAAACAGATTCTGACTGTGTATACTAAATATCTAACAGCGATCATAAACAGATTCTGACTGTGTATACTAAATGTCTGACAGCAATCATAAACAGATTCTGACTGTATCATAAACAGATTCTGACTGTGTATACTAAATATCTAACAGCGATCATAAACAGATTCTGACTGTGTATATTAAATGTTTGACAGCAATCATAAACAGATTATGACTGTGTATACTAAATATCTAACAGCGATCATAAACAGATTCTGACTGTGTATACTAAATGTTTGACAGCGATCATAAACAGATTTTGACTGTGTATACTAAATATCTAACAGCGATCATAAACAGATTCTGACTGTGTATACTAAATGTTTGACAGTGATCATGAACAAATTTGGACTGTATATACTAAATGTTTGACAGTGATCATTATTTTGTCTTCTTTCAGCAGCATTTTCTGTTCATTACTGAATCTGCCAAACCCAGTCTCAGTAAAAGAAACACAGGCTCATTGCTTTGTGCAATGTTTTCTTTTAAAACATCCAACAAATTTATCTGTAAAAGCTAATCTGTCTCTGGGTCATACTTGCTCTCTGTTGTGATCTCTACACAATGCAGGTAGTTGCTGCAAATCAACTGATGTAAGTACTTATCTCAAATTGCAATACAGGCCACTGGTTGAGTATGAAGCTAATAAAAATATGGGCATTGATTTGAAAAGTTACTATGTGAGAGGGAGGGGATAAGAACGAATGCTAAAAGTTAGTATGATACTTCAGTTTCAGGTGTAGTTTTCATTCTTTTTCAACTTTATGCTAACAAAATCACATATTTAAAGTGTTCTTGGACTGAGTAAGCATTTTATTTTAGAATAACATTTTTCATGATATGAAAATGATGAAGATGCAGGAAACCAAATAATCTTTACATACATTTTCTGAATGTTTTTGGTGCTGAGATGGCTTGATACCATTAGTTAAGAAGTTCATATTTTTCATATTTTTGCCTCTAGTTTCTAATGTATGCATGCCAAGATCTTGTTATTTCTGTTTATGGAGTCACTAATGTATTAGGTGCTGCACTTCTGTTGCCATCCTTTTAAAATGTTTCTGTGCCATCCATGCAGTGACAAGGTCTCTGGAACTACACATGCTCCCTGAAATGAGATCCTCTGAATTGCCTGCAAAGAGGGATAATAAATTATTCTCTACTAGAAGTCTCCTCCTAGTCATCTCACTGTCTTCCAAGCTTTTTGTACTTTCTTGTTATATTGTTTGCTTAACTAAGATTGTCCGCAGAACTTCCCCTGGTCTCTCCATCTTGTTCCTCAATCAGTGCTGCTACTGCTTTGATTTTAAGTGCACCTTTGTTTTCTGAATATTTGCTGCCCAGCTGTATTAACTTGCAGTTTCTGACTGAATTTAAGATGCCACACTTTGGTCACTCTTTTAGTTTCATCAAGGCCATTTTCAATCCTTCTGCATTTTATGTATCAGCCAAGTTGTGTATCCCTACGTTGTCAACTTGGAGCCATTATTACTAAACAATGTTTGCTATATTGAAACTGAAAAGTGGTGACTTTTGAAGTAGGCTTCTGTTACCTATAATTTTATCTGAGGAGATTCCATATACTAGTATCCTCTGCAGACATTTGTATGGCATGCATTTTACTAATTTCACCTTTCTTCATTCCAAATTATGTCTGCAGAATTTGACTAATAACAATTTATAAGAGGCCATGTCAAAATCATTGCTAAAACACAGCTATATCTAATGCCTATTGCTTGCTTATTACCATGGTAACCTAGCTGTAGAACAATGTTTGATTAGATATGTGTCACTCTATCAACCGCCGTTTTCTCAACTACAGAAAGATTGAAACAATTATGCCAAAACTCCCTTTAGCAATTCACAAAAACATTTTTTTCCAGGGGAGCAAACTGCTTGCACCCCTGATATAGAGCAGAACCCCCCCCCCCCCAAATTATAGGTACCTGCTCCTAGGATGCACAACAGTGTAGAAAAGGGAAACTCTCTCTTGTCCCTAAAAGGTGTTTACACATAATTTTGTTTGGTCTATCATCAGTTGAAAGAAATGGCTGTCGATATATTACTATCACCAGTTTGCTTTATCTAGTATGACCTTCCCATTGTGAATTCATAGTGCTTTGAGTCCTGCTTGTATTCAGAGTTATTTTTATAAATATGTCCATGCAATTAATAGCAAATTGGCTGCTTAATTTTTTCAGCCTTTGTTCTACAGCTGCATTTGTGAAGCAAACTACACCTGCCCATTTTCTACTCATATGGAATTTTGCCATATTTCCATAACTTGTTAAAAGGTTAATTAGTGGTATTGTTGGTTCATCCACTCTTATCTTACAATTTTGTAATGCTCCATAGCCTGGTACACCTTCAGCTACTTGAGTTTTTGATTAATGATGTCTCATCTGAAAGAACAAAGATGAACTTTTTATTCCCCGACCTTGTACTGTTAAGATGTGTTACAGAATGGGCAGCCTGTAGATTGCATGCATATGGAGAATGAATGATCTTCAGCAGGGTGTTATTCTACAGGTAATGCCCACTGAAAAACTAGTCTGCCATTTCACAGCAGTATATCAAGCTGCCACGGAGCTCATACTGAAAGTAACCTATGGACCACCATTATTTTATACTCGCTAAGTAGTGTTTTTGCTGTTTAGAGAGTGCAAAGTGTATAAAAAAAGAAAATTTAAAAAAAAGTGTTGGTGTGTTTGTCTGTGTATGTATGCATGTATGTGAGTGAGACTGAGATCGATTGAGACATTATTTTTGTGTTTGTTTCTGTATGTGTGTTTAATGTGCTTATGTTTCTGTCTATCTGAGTATATGCATGAAGGCGTGGTGTGTGTAAGTGAGAGAAAGTGAAGAGTGAAAGCAGTTGAGCACTGGCAGCAGCAGCTGAGGCTTGCATACATCTAGACATCTTTGATCAATATATCTGGATAAAGCCTTAAATAAAGGGGGAACAAAGGCTCAAAATAGGAACAGATTTTAAATATTGCTGTTATAAAAATCACAAAGTTGCTTGAATAATAGGATTTGTGTTGGCATGCATTTCCTGAAGCGCACGTGTGTATGTGTATGAGAGAGAGAGTGAGATCCATGGACCAGTGGCAGCAGCAGTAAAGAGGCTTGCATACCTTTCGACCCTTTAGCTCAAGAAATCTGGATAAAGCCTGAAATAAAGGAGGAACAAAGGCTCAAAAATAGGAACAGATTTTAAATGTTGTTGTTATAAAATTACAAAATAGCTTAAATAACAGAATTTGTGTTAACATGAATTTTCTGAAGGAAATAAAGTCTGAAAGTTAAATGTATGTCATTATTTAATGATTTCAGTCCCCAAGACTGGCAACAAACCACACATTTTAGGCATAAGGGACCAAAAAAATAAAGTAAATATCTAGATATTTTTTAAAAAATTATATATTTTGGATGTAAAATCATTTCTCCAAAACAATTTACATATACTACAGCAACTTTGAAACATTATGGAGAGGAACTATTTTACATCAAAAATATATATATAAAAAAATAATATAGTAATAAAAAATAAATAAGTAAAACACACCAATTTTACAAACAGCCCATTCTCTAAGCACAATAATGCCCTCCAGGGTGTGTGTTATTGTGGAAATAATGCCCTTGCAGAGATGTACAGGCCCTCCATCTGTGGTGCCGGGCCTCAGAACACCCCTGGGGGGCATTAATTCCACCGTAACACATGCCCTGTTGGACATTATTGCTTGCATGATACTAGGGCAATATCATTTATTGTTAATACTGAGCAGAAGTACTGAATTACTTACCCTTGCTTTACATCATAGTTTTCTGTGCATCCCCATTTAGTTTGTTGAGCGTTATTTTCTTTCTTTTTTCCAAAGTTTATTAAAACATGCATGTCATACCTCTCAACCTCTTAGAACAAGAAAGTTGGACAAAGCCATAAATAACAGGGGGACAAAGACCCAAAAATAGTGACATTTTTAATACTGCTCTAACAATCTTAGAAAGTAGATAGAACAACAAGTTTTGCATTAGCATGAATTTTCTGAAGGGTATGAAGTCTGAAACTCAAATGTCAGTATTTTCTGACTTAAATCTTCAGTGATTCGCCAATGAATTGCTAGAAAACAACAATTTTGTGAAAAAGGGACTAAAATATGAGGTAAAAATCTGGATATTCTGTGAAAATCTGTACATTTGGGAGGTATGCATGTGCTTACTCTTGTGAGTATAGATCATGCGGTTAGCTGCTATACTGCCCAGAAGTAGACTCATGATTTATGCTTACTACTTGATAGGAATGGATGTGTGTCTACTACAATATTGAATAAGATAACGCAAGTGCAGGACAATAAATTAATATTCTCATTTTTATCTTTCTTACATCACTTCTGTATAAAATCTTTCTTCATCCTTCTTAAATTAACTTTAATTTTTTAACTATATTTTATGCTTCATTCGTAGAAAACAGCATTGGTCTTCCCATTATTTTATATTTGTACATTTGGTTTGTGTTAGTTTTTGCTGATTCTAAGGTGATAGAGTTTGTATATCTCAACTGCTTTTCTGTAATATCTTCATTGCTGCCTACTGGCATTTCAATGAATGATTCCACATTCTCTCACAACTGGCCACTCAACAGACCAGAACCCTCACTTTTGCCTGTCTTGGTTCTTCAGTTATATTGACTGTAAATCATTCTTTGTGGGAATCATTTCTTTCTATCAGCATTTGAGAGCACCGAGTCCTAGTTTTCTCTTTCTCAATCACATTTTTGTAACAATCATCTGGGATTTACCCCTTTCAGAGCATCAAGAAGTTATTCTGTTGTTAGATGTGATGATTGAACTAATGTCAAGCATATAAAACCTCCCTCTTCCCAGTCAGTAGCGCATCGGTGTTCCCTTCCATTTGAAAAACTCTATTTCTCTCTCTTTACAATGAAGAGGCATTCTATAAATTAATCCACGCTGACCCATACTATTTGTTTTCTCCTTGTTTACTCGTTTTTTTAAAGTTTCATAATATTCATTTTACACAGTTTATTTATTCACAAAATTACAAACTGACATATTTAAGGAGGAGAAAACCAATTGCAAGAAAAATAAAGTAGAAAAAAGACACGGAAAAAAAAAGTGAGAGAATTAAAACAAAACTCCGCCCTTTAATAAGAGAAAAGACTCAAATAAAAAGAAGATAGACTTGACTGAACAGCTTGCTCATGTGCTCCCTTCATACTCTGTCATAGGTATAAAGTTATAGCACCCCTCCTTTTATTGAAACACAAGCAAAACAAATCCAGTGTTTCTGTAACAATCTTTCTGTGATCATAGATGCCAAATAAATGTTTATGATCAAGGGAATATGCATCTTCCTTTCCAAATGCAAGAAAATGAGGGTCCCGTAATATCAACTTGAAAATTCTTAATTTTTTTGCCACCAAGAAGAAATATCAGGGGAAAACTACCCACAATGTGCCCAAGTCTGCTGGAAAATAATTGCAATGCCAAAGAAAAGGAAGGGGGATGAATATAATGCACTCATGTTAATGACTTCCACTGCACAGACCTGTCTCTGAGCCATAATGACACGTATTTCCAAAGGAATTTAACAAAACTAACAATACTGTATTTATTTATTCATTCCTTCTCCAATTACTCGATAATATAAAGGGTCAGGGGCTGCCAGAGCCTATACCAGTACTCATTGGATACAAAGAATAGAAAATGACTCTAAACAAGACAGTACACCATCACAGGATGTGCACATAAAAAGTTACTCTCACACTTATGGGTTATTTAGGGGATCACCAATTCACCTATGGCACAGTGTCTCTATGTGGGAAAAAATTACAGCACCTGGCAAAAAACAGAACAGGCACAGTTAAGATGTACAAATGTCCCACAGAAGGTACCTCAGCCGTAAACTAAACTGGAGTATCAGCATTATGAGGTAGCAATGGTAGCCAGTATTCCACACATATTCTGTAAGACATTGGATCATTTTGTAACATTCTGCTACATAGTTGCTAATGGTTTTAGTTTTTTCCCTGTGTGCAATCTGCTCTAATTTATTCTTTATCAGAAGGAATTCAGAAATAATCCACTTAACTAATATCAGAAACCTGTAAATTTTTGGTATTAAAACCAATCAGGCTGTTCTTGCTTTACATTAAAAGTAGATTAATAATAACAAGAGATGTAGACTGATGGTTCCCACAGTGTGCACCAAATGCTATTTCAAACTTGGCAGATAGGGTGTAGTTGTGGTATTTCAGAACCTCCAATATACACACTTTAGAAATAAGAAGAAATACCTTAGCTGCATCTCATGGTAATACTAACAAATGCTGCAACACTGACTGCAACAGTTAAATAGCATCAGACTTTAATTTCCTTGAGGTGAATTCCTATGGAAATTGTCACATCAGATGTGGTAGTAATAATAATAGTTACTCTATAATTAATGGCTATTGTTGTTTTTCTATAAGCACTATATCATAATAGAATCTGATTTTTAATTCTTGATCCTAAGACCAACTTTCTCAGATTTTGCATGAGTATTATTGCTGCAGTACAAATTGAATTAGCAAGTTATAACCTGGAAATTTAATGAAATTTAGAAAGTTTTGTAAACATGGGACAAGTTGTTCTGCTATAGCTTGATAAGGTACAACTCATATGCTGTCAAAGCCTGATGCCTCCCCTATTTGTAGAAGACGTTTATGATTTGCACCACATTGTGTATAAAAAATTCGGAAAATTTTAATAAGATGGAATGTCACAGCCAACCTTTTACAATCTGAATCAAAAAAACAGTTCCTGAATTCAGTACTATACCATTAGGTCCATAGGTAGGTACTAGTCTATCTGCCCGAAGGCATTTATAAGCCTAACCAGAATTTGTTGGCATTCGCCACCCCCTTAGATTAGTTCCCTGTGCCTCTGTCCAGCAGAGCCATTGAAGTGATCCCTGGGGTAAACTTTTTGTTTCCCATCCACTCATCAAGGTTTCTCTTGAGGAGGGTTAGTGAGGAGCTCTGCCTAATGTAGATTGGAATCTTGTTCCAGAGCATGGGAAGTCTCTGGGATAGGAATCTATCCCTCTAGCACATCCTATTTATTGTTGTGGTGAGGTTTAGATCCCTGGAGCGTGTGGATCGAAGGGATATGGTTTTCTTTAGGTGGAGCATGTCCATCAATTCTGGATTGGACATGGCCTTGTATGTCAGGCAGAAATCACCTCTGAGTAGGCAGTATGCAACCGAGTACAGCTGGAGTTTCTTCAGTCGAGCTGCATAGGGCATCTGCTTGAGGCCAGTGATCCTCTTGGTGAGGTACTTCTGTGGTATTTCCAGTTGTTGCAGGTGTCTTGTAAGGTACATCCCAAATGGGACATTGTACTCTATGATGGGTATGATGAGTGATGCGTAGAGGGGCCCATGGACTTCTTTCGGTCTGGATGCAAACCCTTTCATGGTTAGGTGGGCCACATAGAAGGATTTTCTAACCACTTTGGCAATGTGATTATTAAAGGAGAGGTTACTATCTACTTGGGTCCCCAGATACCTTATTACATCTTCCATATTTAGGGGGCTACCACCTATGTGGTAGTTTGTGGGTACTTTGTTTTTTCCAAAGGGGATGACTGCACTTTTTGGCTTTAGCTTGAGGCCATGGTTTTGACACCAGGTATCGGTCTCAGTGCGACCCTTTTAGAGGATGTCTGTGTCAGCCAGAGAGTCAATTATAGCCCCTAGTTTGCAGTTGTTTGTGAACTTGGTCAGCCATAGTCCTCTTGTGCTTGCCTGTACCTCTGAGAAGTATATGCTGAACAGGAGGGGTCCTAGGACTGAGCCCTGGGGAACGCCACTTGTAACAGGTTTAGAGTCAGACCTAGCTCCTGCAACTCTTACCATGTGGGTTCTGTCCGTGAGCCAGTTGGCAACCCATCTCATGATGTAGGGGGTTATGTTCAAGCTGGTGAGCTTGTCTATAATACCTGAGTGGGGAATGGTGTTGAAGGACTTTGTGAGGTCTAGGTAGGCTGTGTGGACCACCTTTCCCTCATCTATAGCCTTGGTAACTGTCTCAAAGAAGTCCACCAGGTTTAGGAGGCTTTCTCTTCCCTTAACAAAGCTGAACTGGGTAGGGTCCAGTGTTTGTAGGTTTCCAATGTCTCTGTTAATGAGATCCATGAAGATGCACTCCATAGCTTTGCAGACCAAGCTAGTCAGGCTTATAGGACGATAGTTCTCAGGGTCCGTTGTGGCTCCACTTTTGTGGAGTAGAATAACCATTGCTGTGCGCCACTCTGTGGGGCACATAGCCTGTGGAGAGGCCAAGTTTAAACAGTGTGTTTAGGTGAGAGGTTAGCTCATCTTTGAGCTCATGTAGAATGCAGCCTGGGACACCATCCGGTGCCATCGATGCTGTGTTTTTGGCTTTGGAGAGGGCTGTTTTAACCTGAGTGTCTGTGATTTAGGGGCACTACATTCTTCTGGTATAGTTATGGGCCCTTTTGGGAGTGAGAGGGGGGTGAAGTTTGCACTGAACCTGTCTGCCAGAATGTTGGCTATATCAGTCGGTTCAGTGTATTTTGTGCCATTCTGCACAAACTCTGAGCAGATCTGAGAATTGCCACTTAGATTCTTGACATAGCTAAAGAATGACTTGTGTTATCTTAGGAGTCCATGACATACCTCTCAATATGGTCCATGACTATTTTTCTTTTGAAGCTAGCCTTGGATGATTTTATGAGGGAATGTAGTTTCTTGCTGATACTGATACTGTTGTATAGCTTGTTTATGGCAGGGGTCCACCAGACTGGTTTCCTTTTCTTGGAGGAGTGAGTCTTGGATTTCTTTGGGATAGCACGATCCATGTTTTCTTGTAGGTGCCCTTAGAGTGCATTAGTAAAGGATTTTGCAGCTTGGACAGCGTTATCCTTTAGCATGGGGGCTTTGAAACTTCCCACCTCGGTCTTAAGTAACGTGAAGTTTGCTTTTGAAAAGTTTTTCACCGTTGTTTCTTTGACTGGGGGTGGTGGCGGAATGTGGATATCCAGAGTGATTAGTTTATGTCAGATCTAACCAGCGAAGCATTGACCGTTGGTGTGGAACACCAGTCGCCCATGTTGGTGATGACCAGGTCCAATATGTTGTCACCTCTGGTAGGGGTGTTGACCAGTTGATCCAGGGCATTTGAGTTTATAAATTCTATGAAATGATGGGCAAGGGAGTTTGTACTTGAGTAGTTCTCCCAGTTAATGTTTGGGTAATCAAAATCACCCAATATCAGGGTGTTTGGTAGGACTTTTATGTTTCCCAGTGTTTCTAGGAATGTGGAATGAATACATTCAAACAAAAATCAGATTCTAATAACTGTAGAATATTATTCTTTGTTCTCCTCCATCTTACCTGGTAAGCTACAGATTTATTAAACTTGTTAGCACTGAAATTTCTTTATTACATATACTAGACTGTAGGCTTAAATGTTTTAATTTCTCTTTTTGTTTTTAATAGCCTATTCCATCTATTTGTATATTTATTACAGTTTATTTGCAATAGGGCATAAAAAGTACCTAGGCATCTATAACTCTGTCTTGCAATCTCATGGGTTTATACTTGTCTAATACAGGATTTTGTATCTGACATTTTGACTTGGACACATTTAGCTTATCTCATAAAGCAGCTAAATAAACTTCAAACAGGAACGAGTCAGGCTGACTGCATAGTTGTACTACACCACAAATAAACTGAGAAAAACTGAAAATGTAGAGCACAACACCACAGCAGTCCAGTAATGAGCACTCGTAGTAGATGAAAATACTTTTTAATGAGATAGCTGTTAAGCATTTCCATTATACAAATATCACTTCAGACCATACATTCAAACAAAAATCAGATTTAAATTTAAAACACCATTAATTAAACATCAGCCAATGAAAAACACTCCAAATATGAGAAAGATTGAATTAAAGGCACATAACATATTTAGAATACTACACAAAAAAACTCATTTAAATAACCTTCTGTCCTTTAACATTGGTTTAAGAGGGACTGTTTCATTCAATCCAGCCCTTGTGTGCTCACAATTTTAAATTCCACCTAAGCTCTTTTTTTTCAGTTTTATTTGTTATATCACCCAATCTTAAGTATTTTTTAATCCACAAATGTCTTCAACGTTAGACGCTTTTGCCAATGTTTGTGAACAACAGGTTTATAATTTCTTTCACTCCAGGTGCAATGATAAAAAAAAGTAAGTTTTTTAATTTGAGTGAAAATGAAAAGATGGGCCTGGATTGAATGAAATATTGTTAAATATCTAGGTCCTGCAGGACAATAATGTTTCTATAAGTTTACAGATTAAGAAACTACTTAGAATATTATTTTGAAAACTGATGGAATAAATATATAACAAATAATGCCACTCTGCCAAACCTGAAAACCCCTGTAAGTGCAAAGATAACAAAACCGTTCAGATTAGTTTGCATTTACTCATTGTTCATGATTTTTTTGACAGTGAATTACGGTGGTCCAGATATTAATTTTGTTTGCTGCATTATTTATCAAAGTTACAGTTTACTTCCTGCTTTGTGATGATTCTTATTATTTGAATAACTCCAACACCAGTGTTCTAAAACAATAACTTGTGCAAAAAAGTTTGTCAGATTATATTTGAAATTTAATAGCTGGGAATGACTCTGTATGTATGGACTGTATGAGAATGATGATTCAGTATGTATGGACTGTATGTGAATGATGATTCAGTATATATGGACTGTACAAGAAGGATGATTCAGCATGTATGGACGGTACGAGAATGATGATTCAATATGTATAGATTGTATGCGAATGATGATTCAGTATATATGGACTGTACAAGAAGGATGATTCAGCATGTATGGATGGTAAGGAAATGATGATTCAGTATGTATGGACTGTATGCGAATGATGATTCAGTATGTATGGACTGTATGCGAATGATGATTTAGTATATATGGACTTTAAGAGAATGATGATTCAGTATGTATGGACTATATACAAATGATGATTTAGTATATATGGACTGGAGGAGAGTGATGATTCAGTATGTATGGGAGTGTATGAGAATGTCAAATAAGGTACCAACATAATTATGCATTCAGAACCTACTTTTGAGATGTTTGCAACATGACAGGCTGCAGCAGTGTATATCTCACAACCGAAACAAACATTTTTATTAGGTGCCTGAACTCTAGAGAATCTTAGATCTTCCACATAGAGAAATTTCCTCACTGTGAGTGTATGTCGCACACCTGCACTGAACTCATGGACATATACTGCTAATTGGGTAAGTTTGATTATTTGCTGTTATCATTTGCCTCTTTCTAAGATCCCCAAAACAGCTGCAAAGACAGAAGCATTTTAATATATGTAATATTATTTATCTCTTATTTGTCCATTATTAGTCAAGTTAGTCCCATTAGGTGTGGTCCATTTTTAGGGGAAACCCACATTCATTATAACTAGGGGAAATGTGGTCAAGGTGTCGGGGAATCTCCCCTACACTTTTTTCACTAGTTGTGGTCCATTTTCAGGGGAAACCCACATTCATTATAACTAGGGAAAATGTGGTCAAGGTGTCGGGGAATCTCCCCCACTCTTTTTTCAATAGTTGTGGTCCATTTTTAGGGGAAACCCACATTCATTATAACTAGGGGAAATGTGGTCAAGGTGTTGGGGAATCTCCCCTACTCTTTTTTTGCAATAGGGCTGATGCTTGAGAGTAATTATGGTCACTAAGTTGGAGAGGAAGGCATGATAGCAGATCTTGTGTTATAGAAAATATGGTACTAAAATATGCAAATAATGAAATTCCAGTCTGGAAGTTTGGAAGATAAAATTATGTTTTTGTTGCTAGAACAGGAAGGACCTATTGAGGAAGGAGTGGTTTGACTCCAGGAGGCAATGAAGTGGTATGTTCTTCTTACAAAATCTCAGGAAGTGCCTGGTGAGGGCATAACCATACAGAAGGTAACAGGAGCAACAGGTATCATTACAGGGGATGGTAATGATAATGCCCGATCAATGGATTTTTTGGAATGAATGCATGGCTTGTGAGGTGCAGAACCCCTTGCAGAAAGAAAACAGTTAAATGTGAACATATGGAAATCATATGGGAGTGTTTTATCCAGGATATAGTAAAAATGTCCCATAATGAGAATAAAATCAAAAATGGAATATACAGATGCTTTATCTGGGTTTTTTTGTGTACCACTAGGGATGAAAGCATCGGTGTAAGTTAATTCATACAACTAGGAAATTAGTTAATTAGTGACTCAGATTTTGAAATCTTTCCATTTTATTGAAGGTTCTATGCTTATAAAGAAACCCTATATACAAACTCATAAGATGTATAGGATCATAGGTCATTTTAAACCTAGCTGTTGCAACCCAATGTAATATCATAGAAGTGCTAGTCAGTAGCCAGGATTCATTTAATGATGACTGCCCATGTCCAGGAGGGTTGTGGGTGCTATCCCTGGTAAGAATTTACAGTGCCCCATCCAAATTTTCCAGGTTCCTCTTAAACAGTGTCATAGAGGTGTTGTGTTTCGCATGAATTGGTAGCCTGTTCCAAATATGTGGCAGTCACTGGGAGATAAATCTGTACCTCCAGCATGTTCTGTTTAAGTTGCAAGCCATATTTAAGTCCATGGAACAGGTAGCCCTAGACCGATTTGATTTATTGATATGCAGCAGGTTCATTGGGTTATGTATACGTTGTTATGGTACAGAAATTGCATTTGACAATAAAATATTCAGTTCAGAATGGACATTCTGGAAGAAAGTGATATTTATTTGTTTCTGAAATCACAACTAGACATTTGCAGTATTAAAATGAAAATGGGTGGCAAATATTTAGACTGGGGTATAGGAGAGTGATATTTTACTACAAATATCTAAAATAAAATTGAGCATTTGCTATGTGAAATATATGTCAATGGCTCCAGAGGAGGTTTTAAAGTAAGAGTCAGTCAAAAGCATGCTATTTTTGAAGGAACGTATCACATTTAATCAGTGAGTGTGATGAACATAGATGTCAGCCATGTGGAGAGAAAATAAATGGTATAAGATAATGCAAAGTAGAATGTAGAAAATATCAACAGGTTCAACTTTGGTTCGACTGTAATACATCTGAAGAAAGACATGCTGGAAATAGTGAAATAATGAAAATCAGAATGCCACTGTTGATGAAAATAAAAGAGGGAAAATGGAGGGGTACAGGATAACCGTAATGTTACTGAAGCACAGCAAAACAAGAGAAGAAATACACAGAAGGAGGATGTTTTAAATGCATCTACATAAAATAAATCTGATGTGTTGCGAAGTGAGAATAAGACTGAGGAATTGAAAGAAAAGAAGGATATGGAAATCTATAAGACAATCTAGAAAAAAAAGATTAGATTGCAGTAAGAATGAAAGTAAGAAGAGTCAATTGCCACGGAAAAAAGCAAAGTTTTGAATTTGTGCTATTTTCAGTAAATGTGAGCAGTAATGAAACTGACAGGAGAAAAACGTGTTGTAAAATGGTGTGCACATTTAAGTACAAATGTGATCTCTTTATTGGACACAATGATTGAATAGAAAGACACAAGAAAAGTTCAAGGGTTATGAGGAAATAATTTAGTATATAATATTGGTACAAAACATGCTCTATCATGGTTGTTATTCAAGCACCATAATAAGGTATTATTTGATAATGACATAGTTACAACAGGGTGTGTATCAATAAGGGGGTTTAACTTAAACATATTGTACATAATGATTGTTGTATATTCCTCTAATAGCATGAAAAATAGAGAAATAATGCTTGAAATGATTCATCTGTATGTTGGTATGAATGTGAATATAATAATGGTTGCAAATTTAATTGTAAAAGAAGAAAAGATAAAAGAAAAACATGATATGTTGTGTGAAATGCAAAGGCATGTTACAGTGGGGGAAGGTAAGAGTGTTAGAGGAAGAACTTAAACTTCAGGGTAAATTTAAAAACTGAAACTTAACATGCAATGTTGTCAGAGCACTTAGGAAAACAGAACATGAGTATGATAACAAGCTTTTCTCAAAAGTTGAGTATTTGGATAGATTCTGGTGAGCTTAAAGAAGAAATAAAAGTTGGAAAAGGTTTGCAGAAATTGACAAGTGAACATATAGATGAAGAAATGTTAAAAGAGATAAGATGTATTTTGTGGCAAAAGTATCTGACTGTGAGACCTTGCTGTGATTCATGGACTACATGTTGGGTACAATTTAAAGAAAAATATAGAAAAGGTTATATATTTAGGGCTGCCACAGTGGTGCAGCGGTTAGCGTTATCACCTCACAACAAGAGGTTCTCCGGTTCGATCCTCGGCTGGGGTGCCTTCTTTGCAGAGTCTGCATGTCCTCCCTGTGGTCTCGTGGGTTTCCTTCGGGTGCTCCAGTTTCCTCCCACATCCCAAAGACATGCTGTAGGTGGATTGGACACTCTAAATTGGCCCTAGGTGTGAGTGAGTGCGTGTGTGCCTTCCGTGGAAGGTTGGGCGCCGGGCTGGCAACTCAACACCGTAAAACTCTACTGCCAATCATGAGCGGACAGGTGATCCGCTGTGGCAACCCCTAACTGGGAAAAGCCAAAAGAAGAAGAAGAAGATAGAAAAGGTTATATATTATTATTTGAGAATCTGAAACAACCATGTAAAAGTTTAATGCATTAGTGAAACAGTTGAAGCTGTGTTTAAAATTAATAATGGAGAATGACAGATATTTGAAGACAATGAAAAGAATATAAAAAACCTATTGTATAAGCAAAAGACTGTTAATGAAGAAAAGAGATTTAAAAGAATAAGGCATGAAGAAGTAAAAAGGGTTCATAAGCAGGATGAAACAAAGAAACAGTATGGCAAATTACTTGGCTATATATTAGTGATAGGAAGTTAATGCAACGGAGAAAAGGTAAAAGTAAATTATATGAATACGATATTAATAAAAATATTACATTGGTAGAATTCACTGAGGTATTTAAGCAGTAAATGAAAATTCATTGAATAGAAATGGTCGTGTCAGTTACATTTTATAATAGTATATCATAAAAAGAAAGAAGAAGAATTTCAAATGGATTAAATGAATGGAAGACTCAAGAATGAAAGAGAAGTTACTGATGGATGGCAAGGCTGTTATTCAAAAAGGGTGTGGGGATTGAAAGGAATTAAAATTGGAGCCCATTATAGACTGGTAATGAAGGTATATCAGAAATTAGTTGGTTATTTTTGGAAAGAATGCTGGTAGAAGGAATACAAGATATGCAAAGTAAGGCTATGTGGATAGTAGAGAAATTATGAAAAGCATATTTAAACAAGGAGAGGGTACAAGATTGATAAAATGTGATATATCAAAAACATTTAGTAATGTAAATCATCCATAAATTGTGAAGATAATGTGATAGGGGTTTTAAAGCCATTATGACAGGGGATGTCCAATGAGTATGGTTTTATGTAGTTTGGTTGTAAATGCTGCTGGTGATACTATCACTGAAAAAATAAAAGAATGGGGATGTATGGGCACACCAACAAGTGGCCATGATGAAATTCCTCAAATGTCAAGTCCCCATTTTACAAGTCACAGAGGAACACAACACTAATCATTGTTTTCCATAATAAATACCTGATGGTGTCATGTTTAAGTATATACTTAACAGTGGTTCATTCAGATAGATTTCTTTCTTCTTCATATTTCTACAAATGTGAAGTTGGTATATTTAAGTTCAGGATGTGGGGGTTGCCTCTCGCATTGGGGATGTAGGGGCACTTGCCTTACTGCACGGATATTTACAGTACAAGAGTTTACCATTTTGCTATTTTAGGCATTTTTGTTCAGTCTTTAGCTTCCTCAGTATCTTGTAATGTAATCTGAGTTTTCTTTTTTTTTTGGGGGGGGGGGTGATGTATATCATGAATAAAGAAGCGACAATTCCTTTATTAGTGGCTTATGCAGATTATTTAATTTAAGTAGCAAACTACAGACTCTGGATGAAAGAAGTAATATAGGAGTTAGAAGTGTCATCAATAATGACAAATACTGTTAAATAATGAAAAAATAAATGTTTGTGAGAAAATTATTATGATAGATGGTATGTATTTTTAAAACAGGAGATTAATGTATCGGAAATATGATATAGTAAGTAAATATAATCTTTGAACAATAAGAAAAGGTTATTTCAGAATTAAGAAGTATTATGGCATTATAAACATATTTTAGATTATCTTTTATAAAGATGGAATATCTAATAAATTTGTTTATTTTTGGGAAAGTTAGGATATATCTTGGGTATGTTTATTCATCCAATAAAAAGGGATACTGAGATGTTGCATTTTTTTCCATTTTTGGTGGTCTCATCTTATCCTAACAACAAGATTTATAACTTGTAGGGAGAGTCACAAAGAAGGTAAGAGGAAACAAGGCTGACACGAGAAAAGACCTGCAACATTCAGGTATGACTGTTGAAGAATGTTGAAGAGTGGTAGAGAACTGAGAGAGATAAGTTATTGTAACAGTCTGACCTGATGTAGAATGGGAGAAAGGGGTTGATCATGATGAAGAAAAAGATACCATTACATTTATTTTGGGTATTAAAAGGTAAGTATAGGGGCAAGAATAATGTATAATAAGTATGGGGGATTCTGGAAAAAATTACATTGGTGAAGAGAATAAAAGGTTGAGGTAACAAGGACAGGGAGACGTACCAAAAGAAAGTAATGATGGGGAAAAAGTGGAGGAGGTATGAGTAAATAAGAGGGTTATGGTATGAGGGAATGTTTGTTTACTACCATAGTGATCACCTGGTAAAAAATAAGTGATGACATAAAAAGGCAATACACAGCACAAAAAAAAGCTTCAAGATTTCCTGTTCCCACTAATGGTAAACAAATTGCAAGATAAAGGTTCAATGCTGTATAATGTAAGAGAGGAAAAGTTATGCAGTAAATGTGGCATAGGGACAACTTTGGGACATGCATTACTGGAATGCAACAGAGTGACGAGGTTGTGTGAAAGGGTCATAGTAAAGAGCATTTCAACTTGGGTATTGACATTGAATATAAATATGATTTTGTATGGGTATTATGAAGAAATGAATAATGTAGCTTTAAGGGGAATCTGAGTATTTTTTTCTTTCATGTGCTAGTTCACATCTAGAAAGCAAAAACAGAACAATGTTTATTACATAAGTAGTTAGAACTGGATATTATTAAAAGAATAAGAAGATGGCTGTAGAAAAGAGTACAATGGTTTGATTACTGAAACTAATTTTACATGTAGTTATGTAAATAAAAATATATATAAATATGCATTTAAATAATGTAAATATGTTAAAGGACGGTTGATAACAGAGACATGTAAATAATGTACATATGTAAATTAATAACTAAAGAGCCTCTGCTTTAAGTACAGACATCCTTCATATTGTTATGCACTTCCACCAAATTAAGCAGATGATACTTCGCTTTAATGTTTCATCTGATTGATAACACCGCAGGACTGCAGAGTGTCCCCTCTTATGCTGAGCTAGTATCCATACAGGAAAGTGAATTCATGTACCAGCTGTAGAAATAGAATGCACAACCATCTGAGCTTCATGTGCCATTCGTAGCATTAGCATGAACAACACAGGAGCTGATCATGTGTGCATTGAATTTTACTTAAACTTACAACAGTCAGTCTGCTGGATTTGTAATGAAGGCTATAAATTCTTACACAGAGAGTGAAAGGCCGAGGGAGGGCCTGCCACAATCTGCTTTCTTCATGACACAGGTTATACTACAGCCCATCATTAAATCATTGACTTATGATCTGGGACTGCCACTGCTCTAAAAAAAATTAGATTTTCTTGGTCACTACACTGATCTATGTTGTCTTAGCTAGTATCACTATCAGACACACCTTATGCTGCTACAAGTCTGTCCACCACCTTGAAAAAACATCAACTACCGTGTTTATATTGGATTCCATAAATATGGTCTGCTGTTGTATATAATAAACACATAACTGAAAAATGTTATGCCATATTATAGCAATAACCCACGCCTGAGTGTGGGTAATGCTGGATTTACCCATGGTTGGTGTGGTTTAGTCACGAGAGCGAAGCCCGAGTGGCCAAACAAAGCCAACCCGTGGGTAAATCCAGCATTACCCACACCCAGAAGTGGGTTATTGCTATTATACAATGGCATTATTTAAGAAAAAAAATAATTACTTTTCTTAAATAATGGCATTGTATAATGCCTCCTTGCTGCCCCCTCCACAGCTGTCTGGGTATTCTGCGGCAGTTCTGATGTACTGCACATGCGTATATTTATGCAGTACATCAGAACTGTGGGCAAAAGCAACGGAGAAAGCAAGACCTCCATTGCTTTTTGCAGCCTGTCTCTCTCTGTTAAATGAGTTTAACATAGCAAGACAGCTTTATAAAAAGCAACGGAGAATCTCCATTGCTTTTTTTAAAGCTGTCTCGCTAGGTTGAACCCATTTAACATTGCGAGACAGTTTTGAAAAAAGCAATGGAGAAAGCAAGATCTCTATTGCTTTTTAAAGTGTCTCGCTATGTTAAATGGGTTTAACATAGCGAGACAACTTTAAAAAAAGCAATGGAGATGCTCCATTGCTTTTCTTAAAAGCTGTCTCACCATGTTAAACTCATTTAACATGGCGAGACAGGTTGTAACCAGCAACGGAGATCTTGCGTTCTCCGTTGCTGTAAAACAAAAAAAAAGAGTTATGCTAATGGAAAAAATCCGGGCGACCGGACCTTTTTCCATTACTATAACTCTGATTTACAATGTGCATGCTGACCAATCAGCATGCACATTTTGGAATATTAATGGGGGGGTCATTGTATAATAAGCTATCTATCCATCCATGCTCACAAGTTGCATGTGGCACTTATGGTGACCCTGTGAACAGCTACTACCATCAATCAGCCTGCCAGATGTCTTTGAAAAGTGGGACAAACTGGGTACCTGGAAAATACATAAACAGCCAAAAACTGAACCAGAGTACAGCCTATTAAGCTATATTTGCATACAACTATGTATCTTCAAAAGGTTATACTATTTGCCTGAAATTTCCATAATGCTGTAACTGCTGAGAAGTCAAGACTGCATTTCAGCTCTGAAGAGTTGAAATGTTTGTGTCTTTCGGCTTTTCCCGGTTAGGGGTCGCCACAGCGGAACTCCGGTCCGCTAATGATTGGTAGTTGATTTTTACATACCGAGTTACCAGCCCTGATGCACAACCTTCAACGAAGGAAGGCCCATTTGCGCATGCCTCCATGCAGAAGACACTCTAGCTGAGAATCGAACCGGACAGCGTCTGACTGTGAGGCGACAACGCTACCGCAGCACCACCACCAAACAGAAGTCTGAGGAGTTGAAATAATGTGCTAAAATAGTTCAAATGTGTTCTTAAGCATTCATGTATTTGTCTCAGTTTATTGATCAGTTTGATGGCAAAGCTACTTATGATTTCTTAGCTGTTACATCTGAACTTCAAATCTCTAGTTTTCATGTTTTGTCTTTGACATAAGAATGTGTTGAATTACATTTGAGGTTAGAGTAAATCAGATATTCCTTTTCTTTGCATGATTGATGAAAGAATGCCTTAGCCTTTAGACAAAATAAAGTATCTGTTTCAGAGAGGTTTGAATTTATATGAAAGCATGTAGGTTTGAAGTATATGAACACCATGCAGAAAATGCATCTATATGACAAACTGAATTTTAAACTAATTTTAAAATATGATGAAACTGTACTTGATAAACTACAAGTATATGTGCATTTTAAGGGCATGGGACACATTTCCGTAATATCATTTTATTTATTTTATTTTACATTTGTTAACCAAGAAAGTCCAACTGGACACAGGTCCTTTTTCACTGGAGGCCTGTGGAGAAAAACTCCAGAAAAAGTACAAATACAAAATACAAATTAGAAATATATAAACATGTAAGAAAGATGCAGCAAATGTTTCATCAATATTTATGGCAGAAGCAAGCAATGCAAATTACAGAGTTAACAGAAGTTAACATAACTATAGTAGGTAATTACTTTGCTAGTAAACTAGAGATATATAAATAAGTACTTTAGTAAGAAGCAATCACGTTATACACCAACCACAGTAAAATGCAGTTTAGTAATACAGAAGGCATATTAGACATAACTATCATTTATAAATAGCTTTGCCACATAAAATGTTCTAATTAGTTGAATCCTATGCAACATCAGACTGTTAATACTAAATATAGCCCAATGTAGAAACAGGAGCCAAAAAAATGAATTTAGCCACATAACTGTAACAGTCTTCACCAGGGATTACATATGACTTCTCTTCCAGTTCATTCTTGTCATTCTCTCATTTAATGTTTTGACAACTAAGATAATGCATTTGGAATCAGCCATTTAATTTCATAGCACACAGACTGCTGACAGCCATGTCACAATAGATATCAACAGTGTATTGAGCCAAGCAGTACAGGAAAAGGTAGGGAATACAGAGAATATATAGTGTAAAAGTAAATCATGCTTAGGGGGCCCTCAGAGATAGACTAGAAGGGAACAATGCAATTGTCTTTCTCAAAGACCACAAATCCCTTTCACTTTAGTCATCCTCCCCAGTAGTTCTAGAAGTGGCCCTAATGATCCCTGAAACCAGTTTCTGGGTATAATAGCTCTTTATCTTTAAAATGGAAACTGTAGTGGCAAAATTTCTTTCTAGAGTGCAAAGTCTGGTTGGATCATGACCTGGCCAATTCTACTACAGAGAAACACAGTGCCCTTACATATGAAAGAAGGCTTTGCTTCAGAAATGGCATAGTAACGTATGTCAAGTTTTCAGACACACACACACACACACACACACACACACACACACACACACACACACACACACACACACACTCTCTCTCTCTCTAGGTAAAAAAAAAAAATAAAAAAACAATATATATATATATATATATATATATATATATACATATATATTTATACATATATATATGTGTGTGTGTGTGTGTGTGTGTATAGACACACATACACACACATATATATATATATATATATATATATATATATAGATATATATATATATATATATATATATATATATATATATATATATATATATATATAGGTCCCCTACACATGGTCAAAATGCCACAAAGTCGAAACCCATATGGCCGAGACCATATGTTCGACTTTTGGAATCCCAGCCATGTGTAATGGACATCTCCGTGCAGTGCAGAATGGAAATATTTCCATTTCCACACTGTAGTGCTATCTCGGAGTTGGTATATTAAAGTTACGGTGGAGTGGGGGGCATAGCCTCCCTGCTAACAATAAGAAAGTGTGTTAATGCTGTGTATTTTTCTTTTTTACATGTTCGAAATTGCGGAAGTCGAACATATGGTCTCGACCATATGAGTTTTGGCTTTTTGCAATTTTGATCATGTATAGTAGACCCATATAGATGTATATATATATATATATATATATATATATATATATGTAGATACACTAGACAATCTCAACGTACTGAAATCTCGAATTTCAGTACGTCGAGACTGAATAGTGGAAAGTGCAGTTACTCGAAACTACACTATGCTGAATGCGTAAGTGTCGAATCCACAAATGTCGACACCGCGGCTATTGTGGTGTTGCGTTCGTTACATGTGGTACGGTTTATGGGTTTATCTGGGGTTTCAGGTAAGTGTTGTGTGTTTGAGGATATTGGGTAGGGATTTTAGTGTGTGTGTGTGTGTGTGTGTGTGTGTGGGGTGGTGTTTTTTGTGTGTTTATGTGTTTAGTGCGACCTCAGAGTTAGAATATATAAGTAGGGGGGTCCCCTGCTTATAGGTAGGGTAGGTGTGTTTCTGTGTGTTGCTATGTTTGTTTAGTTAGGTCGGTGTATGTGTGTGTGATTATTTCCTGGTTTGTGTGTGTGTGTGAATGGTCGCGTTGTGGTATTCATGATTGTGGGTTTTTGTGTATGTGGGTTTTCGACTATTCAGTCTCGAAATACTGAAATTCGACATTTCAGTACTTCGAGATTATATAGTGAATCTATATATATATATATATATATATATATATATATATATATATAGGTATATTTACTTTAGTTGACAGATCAGTAAGGCCAATGGCAAGAACATCATCAACCACAAATGGTTGACAAATGCAAATGCAGAAGCATTATGACATGTGCAGAGAAAGAACCTTGGCTCATGACAATTTCAAACAAACAAAAAAAAATCATTTTTTGCAGGGGTGCAAGCCCCTATGCACCCCCTGTTAATTATATATACCAAGTCTAAGTTTGCACAATTTCTTGGGGAAGGGAATATTCCCCTATACAGGGATGGTTGATTTAGTGCAATTGTTTACTATCTGCATTCGTTGACTAACTATAGTCGATTAAACATATATCAAACAAATGCCTGACTTCCACATACACATACATATATATATATATATATATATATATATATATCTATATATCAACTCAAGTAGAACTCACAAAACTCCCTGCATGCTGCACCAGAAGCTGAAATGATTGTTCTGTAGACATTATGAAATCTTTGCTGACTGAGCAAGTTGACAGTGTCCTAGGAAAAAAGCCTGATACACAACAAGGCAGTTGAAGAGTTATGAGCAGACCTAGAAAATACACAACAGTCTCGGCAAGCAAGTGTTCTCCACAAAGTCCAGACTAAGGTGGCAATAATGCCAAGGAACAATAAGAACTGCCTGTTCACCTAACCTAGGAAGCCTGATTTTAGGATTGTATTTTTGGTCTGCACTATAGACAGATATGCAGTGCAGTTCAAACCCATCCTGTTAACACGAGCAGCATGCCTGATCCCTCATGCCCTGACACTGAGTGTGCACTTACAAGGAATGATGCTGGTCCTGAGAAGACCTACTAAACAATAAAACTTTGGCTAAGCCAATCATATCTACTTTGAATGATTTGTGTGGAGTGTCCTGCTTACTGATATAAATGTGATGTTAGTCCCTGACATGTTTAGCATTCCCCAGAAGGAGGTTTGATTCCCTCGTCCTTCTACTACTCCTGGTTTGGGTCTTTAAAAAGATCCATGGAGATCGATGCTCCAACCTGGAAAACAAATAAACACAAATGCAAATGCAAATAAAATAAATAAATCCAGCAACATTTTTCTTCCTAGCTGTTTTGCCAATGTGGGGTAGGAAGGGTAGCAACACTGCCCCACCTTTATGCCAATGCAGATTCTGAGACTGTTATGTATAGCTTAGTACTTCATCCATACTAGAGAAAATTAGCAGTTGCCACTCATCGTTGTCACATGTTTTCATTTACTGTTAAATCAAACTTACTCTTCAGAGTTTACTTTTTCTGTGCAGTACTTTGGTGCAACACAGTACAAATGTAATAATTTATTTGTTATGAATTATTTAATACTAAATGCAATAACTGTCAACTTACCAGTCAAAAGACACTGACTGCTGTATTTTATGCCTTCAAGTAGATGTAATATTTCTGAAAGAAGTTAAAATCACTTCTAAATATCATTGATGTGCTTTTAGCAACTGGGAAGTTGTCTGAGCACATAATCTGAATGATTATTCAAAAGGTGCACTAATTTTGTTAATACAGGAGAGCAGAGATTTGCCAGTATAGACAAGCCCCAAAGGCAAAGATGTTATATACCAACTCCATGGTTGCTCCAACTCAAAGGGAAAGTCTCTCAAAAATTGTGTCATTCCAGATACACACATACAGAAACCACACTGGCAATGATTTCCTGTAAGAGGCCGCATTCAGCATTATTCCTTTAGTATTTTTAAGTGCTACTGACATTCAAGGAATTTCACCATGAGCAAACTGCAAGGAAGCTGTTTAATAAGTCTTGTCCATGAGCTTCTTAGCAGCAGAGGAACTGCAGCAGTGCTCAAGCCATATTTTGATATATAGGACTTATATTGTTGCCCGTTCCTATTTTATTCCATCTTGGTTTTGGAGCAACTGTTTTTTGATGTTGTCATTGCTGTTATTGCATCAAGGCCAGTACATGCTATAAAGTATGTTAGAGTTCAGTGATACTTTAATGCCAGAACATTAAACTTCCCCAGTTTAATAATTTACAAATGATATATATTGAAAAGAACAGAACATGCAGTGCACACCTTAACCTAACCCAGTGCTCACAAAAGCTGGAAAAGCTATAGCAATAAACCATCTGAATATCTGTGTTTTCAGACATTTAAAAATAACATCTCCCTCACAGATAAATTTGCACATTCTTCAGTCTATGCAGTAGAATGGAATAAATCGCAATGTCAAAAAAAATTACACTGGTAGAGAAAGTTCACAACAGTTAATCTTTATAGTGTGACTTTTTGCCTAAGGCTAAGGCTCTGTTCCTTGTTTAATGGAGAAACCATCCTCCAAGTCAGCTTGTATCTATTTTATTGTAGAAATACTATTTTTCATTTATCTTGACCAAAAGTTGAGGAATAAAAAATGTCAGTAGTTGTCCAGCTCTTTCTTATTATCAATATTTTTGCCCTGTCCTTATAAAAGGATCAATTTATAATTTAGCTATAAGCCATATCTGGTCTATTACTTGCATAATGTTGTTTCCACTTATGGCACAACATGGAGGAGATTCAGAAAAGTTATTGCAAGTGGTAGAGCCCATTTTATTGCTTATGGTAGCCATTTCTACTACAGATACAGCCCTATCACAATGCTGTACCATAAGGACATGCAGTATTGAGGTGGGCTGTCACTGTGGTCTGCTGCAAATGCTAATGAGACATTCTGGGCCTATATAGTAATGGGCTCTACCTCCACAAATAGCAGTGTTAAGGCCTTTTACACTTCCAAGTGATTCAAAGAGTTCTTTGGCTAAGTAAGGCAGCTCAAATTACAGTGTTAATGAACAAGACAAAGTCCATATTCACCCATTACTTTCAGTGGGTGAAACTGCATTAAGGTTAAGTGCCAAGGAGTCTGGGGAAAGGTACTGGTGGGAGATTGTATATATGTGTGTGTGTGTGAGTCTATGCAGAGGGATTAGTGATGTCATTTGAATGTGTGTGTGTGTGTGTGTGTGTGTGTGTGTGTGTGTGTGTGTGTGTATGGATGAATAGGTGAATGAGTCTGACTGCATTTGGGGAAAGGAGGGCTGTGTGTATGTACACTTATATATCATTTTAAGTGTGTGTGTGTGTGTGGGGGGGTTGCACCTCTGCAACAAAAAAAAAAAAAAAAAAAATAACAATTAAAACTGATTTCTTTTTTCATTCTTGATTGTGAACATTTTTTTATCCTTTTAGCTCATTGTCGTCATTTCATAGTACAACCTCAAAAAGTATGACTTTAGTGGATAATGTTAAGGACTTGCATGGCTAATATTAACCATGTGAATCTCAAGGCTTGGAAACTACTGGCTTTCTCTTTGGCATGAATGAATATTTGACAGCACTTGCAGACAGCTAAAACAATATTGTCACACAATGCAATATTATTCTGATTTAATGTATAGGTAAAGTGACATGAAGGAATATTTGACAACACTTACAGACAGCTAATACAATATTGTCACATAATGCAATATTATTCTGATTTAATGTATAGATAAAGTGATGAAGTATCTGCTGCTGTTCATGGATATGGAATGTTGTGAAACATGAATGCCCCACTCAGACTATGGACAACCCATCACAAACAGAGATCTGCCCAAAAATTCACAGTTACCTATTACAAAATCAAAGTCACGGAACTTTGAATACCATATGGTCATCACCATAATGATCGAAGTTCCATAACTTCGAAATTAAAAAAAAGTTCCCTGACGGGTTATAGCAGGGGGGGCACGCCCCCCTGCACCCCCCCCGCTACTTAAATATACCAACTCCACTATTGCACGTTAATGCACTATGGTGTGGAAAGGGAAGATTTCCCTTTCCTACACTGTAGCGTGATCTCAGAGTTGGTATATTTAAGTAGCGTGGGGTGTGGGGGGTGCATAGGGGCTTGCCACCCTGCCTACACCCTTTACTTTTTCTTTTTTCTTTTTTTTTAGTGTTGATTTTAAAGAATTCAAATTTTCAATTGTTCGATCATTAAAGGTTGACCTTTACTGACTAGAACAATTAAAAATTCGATGTTCCAATAGGAACCCAAAATTCACCATAAGCTTAGCTGACACCTAGAAAAAAAGCTTTTAGAGGGAACTTAAAATCAAGTCAAAGTTATTTAATGATACAAGGACAATGAAAGATGTAGCTACTGAAGCCAGAGCTCCTACACAGCTTCTCTGGTTATCAAAGAACTAATATGTCATACAGCATGCTTAAATACAAACTACATAAACAAAAAACATGCTAATCTAGAGCATATGCAGATGCCTGAGAAAATCTCATATTTGCAGTATGCTCCCTGACTGGCTTTTGCTTGTCACAACAAAAAAACAAAAAAAAAATGATTTGTCCTTTTTCAGTCTCCCTAGAAATTCTTGGGCCAAAGCAGTCATCCTCTTCCTCCTTTTGAAATGCTAAAACAGCCATTACTTACTGGAGGAAGTCTCCTGATTTTCCTTCCAGTCTGGATCATTGGCAAACTGTTGAGCATGTATATTAGGCAGAGTTAAAAGTTGTGCAAATCACATTACACTTGACCCCCACAATCATTTTCTGACCATTTTGGGATGGTTTTGATCACTGTGAATGAGGTGTAGTGGCTGTGTGTCTGTGCCCTTGCTAGACTTTTCCACAGTTGTGTACTGTACAATGGTATACTTTGCATGAATAATTGGTTCCCTATTACATCCTCAAAGACGCACTTAACTGAATACATAAATGCTGACACATCTCCTTCGAACCACGTAAACATCGATCATCCTGAAGCATGAAATCTGAAACGTCGAATCGTCATGGTTGGCCCTTCCGTGATATAGCTTCGTAAGGTAAGTGTGTGATAGTTACAGACTTTAGGGTTAGGGTGCAGGTTAAGGTAAGTGCATAGATGGTAATGTATGTGAGATTTAGTGTAGGGTTAGATGCAGGGTTTTGTTACGTGTATGTGTGTGGATTATTTATTTTGTTTGGGTATAACTTGTTAAGGTAAATGTGTGATAGTTACGGACCTTAGGGTTAAGGTGCGGGTTAAGGTAAGTGAATAGTGGTGGTATATGCAAGATGTAATGTAGGGTTAGAAGTAGGGTTTAGTTTAGGGTTAGAAGTAGGGTTTTGGTTGGTGTATGTATGTGTTTGTTTAGTTTGTTTAAGTAGGTAGTATGTAGCGGGTGGTGGGGTGGGACAAGTATGACGGTTCGAGCTTTGGAATTTCGTGGTTTAGTGCATTCAGTGTATTCAAGGTTCACGGAATATGTGTCGGCGTTTTTGTATTTGGTTATTAGGGCTTTTGAGCTTGCAATATAGACCCGAATAATTTGATTTCTTAAAATGTATTAATTAGCTCCCTTAATCCACTCTGATCCCATTTTATTACAAGGTCTGAAAACGTTTCTCTTCTTGTCTTCAGTGTTTCTTTCTCTCTTCTTTAAATCAATTGCATTATTGTATATAGTTTAAATGTATAAAATAGCACTTCATTGCTCAGTGTTGCATTACTTTTGAAGTGTGTTTTTTTAGATAGAGTTATACATTTTTCAGTAACATTTGGCATTTCTTAGTTCACATATAATTGTTTGAATGCTCCCCTATGTCGAAAATTGTTATGAGTACTTAATATGCAAAGGGAGTAGATTCCAGAGATAGGGGATGCATGGACAGAGAAAAACTCTGATCCTGTAGATATTGTTAATCTTACAGCAGAGATTATATGCCCTTGAAGCAGATATTTGTTGAGCTGTTTGATACAGAAAGGTGAAGTAGATTGAAAATTAAGGATAATTTATGGGATCAGATGCTAGGCAAAGATTACTTCTTAGGGACCTGTAAGATATTGAGTGGAATGGAATGGAATGAATGGAATTGAATTGAATGGAAATTGTAATCTGTAAGGAGTAGCTTAAGTGGTTTAAACTAGAGATTTTTCTAGTTTGGATTTTCTGAGGCCTTTAAGTTGTACATGGCATTTTGAAAGATACACTTCAAATGGATGCACTGTATTTGATAACAGATCATTCAAGAGATGCCTTGACAATTCAGCTGGGTGAGACAGAAGGGACAAGTAAGACATAATAGTCATTACTAGTGATCTAAGTGCAATACCTTGGTAAGGAAGTACTGCCATTGTTCTGAAAACTATATTTATTAGTATGGGTGATGTCAAGTCGGAGACGAGCCTTGTAGTTCCCATATTTAGTTTAATTTTCTAGTGTTGGTCATAGCAACCCTTACATTTTGTATTTGCAATTTGATATTTTGGGATGTTCCTGAGTTGAACATTGCATCAAAAATGTACTATAGGGGAAATGTATGCTTTAGTGAGTATGTAAAAGACACAGGACAAGACGTGCAGACCATACCAGACAGAGTGGGTGAGATTATATACATCAAGAATCTCCCTGGAGTGATACTAGGTAACAAGCCGAAGTTGCAGTCAGTTTTACAAACCAGACCAAGCTTTGCCACATAGACTAGGCATATAAAATATTATTGGAAAGGGGAAAAATACTGCTCAGCACTGGAGGTTTACTATTCCTTGATATACGAGTGGTAAGATCAGTTGTATCTCCACTACACTGGTACTGCCATGACCCTATCTGATGACAATAACATTTCAAATATTAAGAACAAGGATCTGAAAAAAGTTCTAGACCTTGTGTTGCATGTGCCACTGATATCCAGAATGTTTCATTGTGTTTTTGTTTTAAATTCTGGTTATTGTAAATAATGAGACTTTACAGGGGACACTTCAAGGGATGAGAAAGGAGTTTGTAGGAAAAGGTTATCATTCACAAGATCTAGAGACTATACATGGTTTAGATAGAGTAGTGGCAGGAAAACCCTACATTAAAAGAAATAGAGTGACGTCAATACCCCCAGATAACAAAGCTCAAGGTCAGGTGCATAGAGTGGTGATCCCTTACACTAACAATAACAAGAAAGGTTTAGAAGTAATTAATAAGAATTGGAATATCCTATTATTAGATGAAAAGATAAAAGAGATTGTGGGAGAAAGGCCGAGGATGTGCTATAAAAATGCAAAACCACTCAAGAGACTACTTTGTTATGAAACACATAGTAAACAGAAAGTAACAAATTCAGTAAGGAAGGGTACTTTCTCATGCTGTAGTTGTAATCAGTGTGCCTATATAGCCAACTGTAACACCTTTACCCACCCGGATACAGCACAAAGCTATACTTTCAATCATTATACAGATTGTAAGTCTAGGGGTTTGGTGTATTTAGCAGTGTGTCAGAAATGCACCGATTTTTATATGGGTGAAAACCAAGAGGACACAGAGAAAGAATCAGAGAACACTTATATGCCATCAACAAGTTGGATGAAAGAAATGCCTTAGCAAAACACATAATACAGCATGGTACTAGTCATAGATTCACATTTATGGTATTAGAAACAATACATAGAACAGTGAGATTAGGTAATATTAAGACTTATACAGAGAAACAGGAAGACAGATGGATAATCAAGTTACAGGCAGATAAGGGTCATGATTTGAATGAGAGCATTTCTCTAAAACCATTTTTAGCGGATTACCCCTTGGCTCACTAATAAAATGATAAATGATTAACTGGAAGTATGCATTGTCATATAAGAAATGTGTTTTATAGAATTATATATATTCTGTAAAACAAAGTTTTTTTAGAATAAAATGTTATATATATATATTTTTTTTATATATATTTTTTAAAACAAAAGTTTTTCAGAATAGTATTTTTTATAATATTTTATTTTCAGTTGCAGAGTTTGAAGTTATTCGGACATAAGTATATATATATCACACCTACATTTTACATTTTATGTGGAGTATAAATGAGGGATTTTGATTATTTTGTCTTTGTACCTTTAAAACATTAATGAAGGTCTTAACTCAGAGAGCAATTTCATTGGTTTAATAGTTTTGAGCTATTATTTAAGAAGTTTTTATTACTTGTGTTTTAAAGTCTGATGAAACGTTCTAACGGATGTGAAAGCGCTTACTTGTGGAATAAAAAGGTTAGCTTCAATTGTCGTGGTGTGCATCTTTTTGTCTTTTGTTCATTTGCTGTTTGTCTCTTGGAGAGGCACTTTACCCTGGACGTTTTTTCGTTTTTCTATTGTACATTTGGATTTGATAACAGTAATGAAAGAAGTGAAATGGTGCTGGAAAATCCTGATAAAATCAGTAGATGTTCAAACATAAGTGGAAGTCTGCTGACACACAATTAATTCACAAGAGGATGGAACTGGCAGAATGAGTGATGACTGAACTAATAATTCTCAAAAAATATTTTGCTTTTGTTCATGATGTTAGATGTCTAAAAGTGACAAGGGATAATTTTATTTTATAACAGTAGAGGTGCATGAAGGCAAAGCAAGGGGTAAGTGGCCTACTAACTTTGATTGCCATAACACACTATGTAGTTTCCATTATTTTTAGTATTAGGCACTCCAATCTGGTGCAAGCTCCCTGGTAATGCCTTTCAGGGATAGACATTTTAAACAAGCTTAATCAAGCACTGCCATATCGACTAGGTATAAGTCAACTCTGAGTGACCTGTAAAAAATGGTATATGATGATAATTCATGGTCTGCTTGAATAATTCATGGTTTCCTGCCATTTAATTCTTTTCTGCTATAAAATTGTCAAGTGCACTGCATTTTGTCAATGTGTAGAAAAGCATGTACAGCTGTTAAGAAATCAGCTGAGAGAAAATAACCAGCTTTTCAGTATGGGATTGCAGTACAGTCGTGATTGAGGAATATGCCCTTTCCCTCTACTATAGTGCAATCTTAGATTCGGTATATGTGTGTGTGTGTGTGTGTGTGTGTGTGTGTGTGTGTGTATATGTCTATAGTACATGGAGCACTATGATTATTCTCTGATATCGCGGGGGGGGCAACCCAATTAAGTGCTTCAATAGCATGTGACCAGGGTATAACCAATGTTAAGCACCCCTCCAAATGCTTAAGATCAGGTCTCACACCAAGAGCTGACAGTGCCAGCTAGCAAATGACAGAGGCGGAAGTCAACACAGCTTCTTTTTGGCCTGCAGTCTATTTCTACAGTCTGCCCATGACTTTATTCCACAATTATTCTCTGATGTATCTAGCTGTATGTTTGACAACACTCACTAAGTGCTTTACTGGCTTTAAAAGCCAACAAAACACTTTGTTCTTTTTTTTCTGCAATGAGTACTACATGGAGAAAATGAATTTCCTCAGACCACAAACAATTAATATTGGATCTCTGACTGTAGCCTGAAATTGTGTGTTCTCAACATGGATGCCAATAATCACCTCTCTAGCTTCACTCTCAAGGGGGTGAATTTCTTGGCATCCATGTTTTGAACATATAATAAGGAAGTTACGATCTGAGACCAAATAATAATCCTCTATATTATTAGCAAGGGTGCGTGGGGTGAAGGAGACTTGCCCAATGTAAAAAAAAATATATATGTTTTTTACATTTTTTGATCCTCTGTGGATCAATGTTTGCCATGGCTGACCATAGGTGTTGATTATTTGGATTGATATTGTGCATTTTCTGTGGAAGGTTAAGCTTGTGGAATTTCTATACCTTTTTAAATTGTCTGAGATGGCTTATTTAAATGTTTCAAAAGGTTCAAAGTAGTATATGATCTCCCTGGAACAATGTACATCACTTAGAATTACATAGGATGCAGAATAAAAATTTCGGACTTTGGTAAATGTACACTAGTTGAAGAATTTTTCCACCTAACTCCCAACTGGCTTTTTCTGAGTGGTTGCTGGCTGCTATTGTGTAAACTCCTGTACAGTAAGTTTTATAATGTGGGAAGGCATACTTTGAAGTTTAAGTTACTCTATATTTTTTATATTTACAATAAAGGATATATTTTAGATTTACAATTTGCTCTGACAATATTTTGTTAATAAAACACAAATTCTTTTTTCTGCTGTTTTCAGTAGTTAGATATTTAATGAAAGCATTATTTTTATGATCAGACTATTTATTTTGAAGAAATGTTTATGTCCTTTTTGTAAAGTCTCTTGATGCTACATTAATTGATATTAAAAGGAAGGCCTTCTATACTGAGCGTGTATTTCTGCAGATCATATTGAAGAACTTTGGCAAATTTTGTTGAAGTAATTATGTTACCAGTTTATCTAAAGGCCATTTTCCACTTTAATATCTCAGAATAGAGCAAAAAGAAATATCCACAATACAAGCTGAACTAGAGTAATGTGTTTATATGAACTTCCAGGGTATGAATTGGTGTTGTAACAAAACAGGAACTATAAGGCAATAGACTTCACTTCTCAATAACTGAGCATGTGGCAAGTTGGATATTTATTCTTTCTAATATAAATTAAGTCACGATGAAAAGACACAGATAGGAAATGTCACTTGTGTCTACTGAACACCCCTGGTTGCCTTGATTAATAAAAAGATACAGCCATATTTTAATTATGTTCTTTAAAAGCAGATAATCTGTTTTTTGTTAATGTTTATCATAACTGGGTTATCCCTATACCTTCAGATGCTGTTTTAATTATCTAAAAATAGCACTTAATGTAACATTGCTCAACATAATAAAGCATCTGTGTGAGGTTTTGGCAATCATTGTTTGGAGAACATTCAGTTGCATTAGTTCTGTGTGCAAAAAGATTATTTTTACAATATGTGTTTTGTAATACTTCTATTCTATAGGCAGAAAATGCAGAGAAATTTAACTGCACTGCTTTGATACTATACTCTGACCCAGTGGATTATGCCCTTGGCACTCAGGTGGCTGTGTACCCTGAAGATTGGTGGTTACCTGGTACTGGAGTACAAAGAGGGACACTTTATATGTCAGATGGAGATCCACTTACACCATACTATCCATCAACAGGTAAGAACCTATCAATGTTATGATCCAGACATTTCAAAGCTCTACTTCACAATTAAACTGAATACAAATATAATGCTGCTATTCAAATAATTTTCCATTGTAAACAATGAAAGGAGAATTACTGCACAGTGACAAGTTTAGGAACTTACAAATAAAATTATGAAATGACCAAAAAACATTGAGTAAGAGGATTGCTAGTTACCTATTCAATAGACCTGGGTGAAAACTAGTGCAGGCCAGCTTCACATAGTTTTTCAATCACAGATACATTTCCTGCATTCCAGATGTCAAAATCATTCTGGTAGTCATACTTTTCTCTCACTATCAACACTGACCTGCAAAGGAAGAAGACACTGCAATTATCTTTCATATATATTTAACAAAAAAAAAAAAAAAAACTTGTGATGGGGGCGAGACCAGAATTAGAAAACTCTTACCAGAGAAACTATACACATGGTCACCTAGAAAGCTGGCAAAGTATGAAAAGAACTAATATAATACATAATTAAACAAATATCCATAACTGCCATGCTGAACATTATGAGCTTAGGTTTTCAACATACCATCTACAGAATACCACCTCCTTGACTGAATGTGTGCAGTTGAGATACAAAATGTGTTTTATGAAAATGGATGTGAAACATTTACAATTAATATTGCACAACAGCATATGATAGACAGAAGAGGATCTAAAATGATCACCATGGACATTTCATATCAAAAGTCCACATATATAAAATGGCATAACTGTATAAATCATTAAGTTAATAGGAACAATATACTTTTTAAACATTAGTTTCAATTACCTATAATTCTGCTGGAATTTAACACTTGAACTTAGGTTTTCAATAGACCACAGTGAACTGTACTATGACAGTAAATTTCTGCAAGTCGGAGCCTGAATGCAATTTGTGAAAAAGATTGCAAGACAACATTTACAATCAGAATTATACAGTAGCATACAGCAATTTCACAAAGGTGCATTTTAAATGATTCTCCTGTGTATTTCATGTCTAACTTCTGTAAGGTTAAAAAAGTTATTAGTTACACAATAACCGATTATTAAAATGAGTAGAAGAACTTTTTGTACAGTAACATATATTGCAGAACATAAAATTCATGCATAATTTACTAAATATACAGTATAAGTACAAAAGTAAATAAGTAACTAGAGTACAGATGCCCATTAAGAGTGGTAAGATACGTTGTATGTGCATGCTAGAAATTAGACTTACCTCTCAACACCCCTAAGTGTGTCCTAATAGCTATAACAGACAATACCCCTCGAGATTTATCATATATGTAATAGTTGTAAGTATATTGGTACATTTTGAATGCAAACTTCAAATTTAAACATATTTCTTGGTGTGCTTCACTCTAGTGTATTCTTTGAGATATGATTGAAAAATAACTTGGTGTTCCAGCTCCAAGAGTAATATAAGAAATAAACACACAAAACATATTAAGACAGTATACTCATAATGCCATTAAATGGATAAAATATTGTCTTTTGCACATATGTGTAATGTATGTACCATTATATACTATGGATATCTTTATGCCTCAGTACTGGTCTGAGATTTCATTTTTGGATTTTCTTCAATGTCTGAACTTTATTAACTTTGCTAGCATGACCATTGCTCAGTGTACTCCTATATTTAGCATATCAAAATCCCAGCAGCATATATGTCTTTAGTTCCTTATTTGCTATGGCTCTTGCCTTAATTATAGGAAAAACCTATTGCGGGGGGTAATGTAACACTATGTTTTGTTAAGATCTGTCTACCCATGCATTTCTTAAACTGCTTGCCTTGGTACTCCAGATATGCAGTGATGATACTACCTCTGTAACACAATGGGTTATTCATTTAGGGGTTATAAGTCATTCCCCCCAAACATTGTTTATTTACATTTGGTGTATTGCTTATGGTTTATATTTCCTTTTCATGTTTATAAGCAGTATTATTTCAGAATTATTTGAGTTTGGTCTTTTGTAACTTAAATTATTTTGAATTCTGTAAAAGGAAAAGCTTCAAAGATCAATACACGTTAGGTTCAAGCAAGGCACCCTTTATTACTTGCAGCAAGGAGACAAAGCATGTAGGTACAAGGTTTGTCTAACTTTCTGGTGGTCAGTATATTATTCTTATACAGTTCTCTTCATGTCACATAGAAAATGTTTCTAATCTACTGCTGACGTAGTTGGACACAGTTTTCTGTATGCTACACAGAAAATGTTACCAGGCTTATTGCTGACATGGTCAGATTATTGCTGTCTTGCAAAAACATTTGAGAAAAACAACCTGGCCTTGGGCTTATTTTAGCCCACCTTGTCTCTTCAATTCTTCCATTGTACAATTCTAATACATGCGATACATTTTGTCTAGATTCAAGGTACATTTCTAGCTTTGGTACAAGTAGTGCTGACTATAATTTAAGCTTTCAAACATCTATTGTTTTCTTTATCAAGACTTCTAGCAGCTGCACATTTTCTCATGGCATAAGCAGAAATAGAATGTCTCTTATTAAGTTTCCGGTAGCTGCACATATTTTCATTGCATAAGCAGAATAAAGTGTCTTTTATTAAGTTTCTAATAGCTGTGCAGATTCATGCAGTATGAACAGAATAAATGTATTAACCCTTTTAAGCCTTTAATGGACTAAGCATGCACATTGCTATTATGCATTTTCCTAACATTTCCCCCCTTTTAATACTTTTATTCTACTTTCAAAACAAGCATAAACATTTTTTTCTTCCATTAACCTCTTCCTACTCAGGATTTTCAGTTAAGAGAGTCATTTAGTTTAAAACCATGAAAGCATTTTCAATTTTTCAGTAACTCTTCGAGTTCTGCATCTTGGTATAAGGTTTCCGAAACTGAAATGTCTACAAAATTTTTGATTAGTCCTTTTATGCAGGGGATGCAGCAGCACCCACACAACATCAGTAGAGCTATCCCTACACAGATGGCAATCAAAATGTTCATCAGGATACTGCCCCACCCCCCAAACAATTTTTGGAAAAAGTCCATCAATGGATTTGGTCCTGGTTTGGTCATGGCTGACACCTGCTGGATTACCTCAAGATAGTTGTCTGTCTTGTGTTTGTGGTCAGGAATATATGAACAGCATTCCTCCTGGATTAAAGGACATGTACCTCCTCTCACCGCTAGGGTGAAGTCAAGAGCCATGCGATTTTGAAATACCACTGTTCTCATGGCAGTCAGTTCATCGATTACCAATTCTAGGGCAGAAAAGGTTGCATTACTCATTATTTTGAGAAGCTTAGACAATTTTTTCAGTTCCCAGATTGATTTTGTTGCTCCATATGCTGGTAATACGCCTGCCCATGATATGACAGTATCACGCAGATCCATGTGTGATAGTCCTTTGTTATTTCCAGGGCCTAAGTCATGATGGTATTTCTAGAGTGCATTGATTTGTCCCACTGGATTGACAGGCATCTTGATTTCTCGGACATTCCAAATCTTCCCTTAAGGTAAAACTGTCGTGTGTGTGTCGTATGGCCGGAACCAGGTATCCCAAAAAACAACTGCCGGACCAATTCTCGGGTAGCCATTTATATACATTTCTTCCGCATATAAAGTAACAATCTTCCACTTTAGTAGTAACTTAGAACTTAGTAGTAGGACAACAATTGCTACCATTACCCTAGATACACCTGTATAGAATCAACTCAAATCAGCCGGAAAATATCCTTTCATCTCCTCTCTACCCTCTTATATGCTTCCATTAAACAAACTTTACTATACCCTTGCTCTGCATGAAACATTTTTCTGTCGATTATAGACAGTTGTTTGTAGAGATCAGCATTAAGTTTTACTTCTTCAATTGTCCTGTGCATCAGTTTAACAAATGAATCATAGCTCGTGTTGCAATAGAATTTTATGTTATCGGATTTAGTGTAGCATCTATAGGGAACAGTTACATTGCAGTAGCTCCAACCCACCTTGACTGTATCATTCTTATAAAAACACACAGTTCCTTTCTCTCGAATAGACAAGTGCAATACTACCTTATCTTTTGATGTGACATCTGATGTATCATGAATTAAGTTTTCCCAGGTGTTGTTAGCCCCTAGGGGGAACGGCAGTTAACAGTAGCCCCCCATATGCTGTTGGTAAAGCCGTGCAAATCCAGCAATTCAAAACATTGAAGGTTTCAGCATACACATATTTAATTGCCTGGTAAGTATTAAAGTTCGGGTGCCACTCTGCATGCTTATTTAGTTCTACTTGTGTGGCTGAGAAAAGAAATGGCCACAATAAAAAGATTATTGTCACCAGTACAGTCAACAGGATGGTCATGTAATATTTTTGTGGAAACGGTTGTTCTGCATTTCTGTTTTCTCCGGTTCTTCCAAGTAGGTGTATTTAGATCTTACTGGATTCCATCATCTTATTTTGGACACATGATCTTACTCTCTGCCATAATAGGACCTTCAGCACAGATGGTTTCTTCACTGGGTTTGAGACGGATCAGTCCTATTGATCTGACTCCCCTTTGTAGCCAGACTTTGTGCTTAGGGTCCCGATGGAGAGGTAAGATCTTTGTCCAATTCAAAGTTCTTTACCAGCTTGCAGTGCATCAGGTGTATCCACGAAGCTCATTCTGCTATTTTGACTGCAGTAGGTGTTGAAAGAAACACCTGGTAGGGACCTTCCCACCTTGGCAATGCCCAGTTCTTTTGCTTCACGATTTTAATCCATACCCAGTCTCCTGGCGTCACTGCCACTTCCGATGTTTTGGTTTGTTTTTTATCTGAAACAGAATTTGACTGCAACAGATGTTTAGAACTCAACAACTTTTTCATATATTCAGCTAGTATAAAATCAGCTTCCTGGTCTGATGACATGAGAAGTTTCCACTGGGGTGTATAATAAGCTCTTCCAAACAGTTTTTCAAAAGGAGTCAATCCTTTTGCTGTAGGGACAGTTCTCATGCTCAACAGTGTCAGGGGTAAACAGTACAACCAAGTTTTCCTGTCTCAGCTATTAATTTTCTCAATTTGCTTTTTAATATACCATTATGCCTTTCGACCAGCCCTGCAGACTGTGGATGGTATGCACAATGATTTTTTAAAGAAATACCAAAATGCTTACTTAACTGCTGTAAGGTTTGATTTACAAAATGTGTACCATTGTCACTGTAGATTCTTTCCAGAATGCCAGACCTAAGAATAATTTCCTTGACAAGTACTTTTGCCACTGTAGCTGCATCCGGATTTTTGGTTGGAAAGGCTTCCACCCACCTGGAAAACATATCTATAATGACAAGACAATACTTTTTATTTTCACATTTGTTCAATTCTATGAAATCCATACAGATAGTGTGAAATGGATATGGTGGTGTGGGGAAACTCCCTTGCTTGGGCTTTATCGCCCCCTGTGCATAATGTTTGCTACAAATCTGACACATCAGACTAAATTTTTTAGAGGAGTTTGTAAATCTGTACATTGTGAACACTTGGTTCACCAGCTGTACCATCGCCCTGTTGAGACATGGCATTGCCCATGGCTCAACAATGCTGCATAGCGAAAAAAATTAGAGGGTAGTATCGGTTTTCTTTCTTTAGAGATGTACAGCCCTTTTTCGAGGATTGCGCCTCATTTTATCCATCACTGTTTTTCAGCTTGCATAGTGAGTGTCTGCATTGTTTTTAACATGTCTAGATCTAAGGTTTCAGATGGTTGCAATTCCTTATTTAAAAGATATACTTCTGTGGCCGCTTGTTTTGCAGCTGTATCAGCTCTCGCATTACCTTTTGAAATCCTATCCTGTTGATTGGTGTGAGCTGTACATTTGCAAATGGCCACTTTCTGAGGTAACTGAATAGATTCTAAAAGATCTAAAGTAAACTGTGCATGATATATAGGTTTGCCAGTAGATGTTATCATTCCCCAGTTTTTCCACTGTTGTGCAAGCACATGTACAGTGGAAAAAGCGTACTGGCTGTCTGTAAAAATGTTTACACATTTACCCTTTGCTAGGGTACATGCCCGTGTCAGGGCAATCAATTCTGCTGCCTGTGCAGATAAATTGTGTGGTAAAGATTTTGCTTCTACAATCTCAGTATCAGAGACTACTGCATATCCTACTAGTTTTTTTCCTACAGGACCCCTTTTGCAAGAGCCATCCACATAATATGTCACCTTGGCAATGTCCAAGGGGACGTCCGTGAGATCTTTTCTAGGTAGGGTCTTTTGCTCAATTACCTGCAGGCAGTGGTGGGGTGTGCCATCTGCAGGGGTTGGGAGCAGCGTAGAAGGGTTCAAAGTTGTACTTCGTTCAATTGTCATATGAGGTTGGCTCAACAATATAGTCATGCAGGAAAGATGCCTAGCAGGGGAGAGATATGCCACTTTTTCTTACAGTAAAATGATCGCAACTGCATGGGGCACTCTCAAAGTGAGAGGGTGGAACAAGACTACTGAGGCTGAAGCCTGCACTGCCATTGCAGCTGCAACTACTGCTTGAACACAGTGGGGTAAGGATCGTGCCACTGGGTCCAGTTGTGATGAATAGTAAGCGATGGGGCGTTGCTTATCCCCATGCTGTTGTGTTAATACTGATGTCATGTAACCCTGCTTGCAATCTACAGTCTGGAAAACATGTTTATGATAGTTTGGCAATCCCAGAACTAGTGAGGACGCTATTAACTGCTTTAGTTTACAAAAGGCAGACTCTGCCTCTGGTGTCCATTGTAACAAATCCTGCGCTGCCATAGGCGTCTTATATATAAGGTCAGTTAAGAGTGCAGATTCCAAAGCATAGTTTGGAATCCAGCTTCGGCAAAAATTAGTTGTACCCAGGAAGGACATAATTTTCTTCTTGGTAGTGGGTTTTGGTGCTTGTAAAATTGCTACTTTTCTGTCCTCATCTAACGTTCTACCTTCCTTGGATATTACATATCCTATGTATTTAACCTGTTTTTTCCAGAGCTGCAGTTTGTCTTTGTTTACCTTATGTCCCACAGCAGCTAGAAATCGTAGAAGTGCTATGGTATCTTCCTTACAATCCTGCTGGGTGGGGGCTGCCAGCAGAATGTCATCAACATAAAGTAAAACCTGGCTACCTCTTGGTGAGTTGAATGCCGCCAAGTTGCTTGCCATTTCTTGTGAGAATATCGTTGGACTTTCACAATATCCCTGTGGTAGGCATGTATATGTATATCTTTTTCCCTGAAATGTAAATGCAAACCAATACTGGCTATCAGGGTGTATCTGTATCGAAAAGAATGCATTGCTAATGTCTACCACAGAAAAATACTTTTGTTGAGGTTTTAAGTCATTCAACAGGGTGTGTGGATCTGGCACTATGGGTGCCCTTGGTATTACCGCATCATTTACAGCTTGCAAATCCTGGACCATACGCCATTCTCCATTGGATTTTTTAACTGGAAATAAGGGTGTGTTACATGCTGAATCGGGAGATTCTATTAATATCTCTCCTTTAAGTAAAGATGCTATAATAGGCTTTATCCCTGCCTCTGCATCTTTTCTTAAGGGATACTGTCTTTTTTGTGGTCTGAATGCTGACTTTGGTGTGATAGTGACTGGCCCTGCTGTACGAATGAGTCCTACATCTGATTTCCCTGTTGACCAGAGAGTCTCTGGTATACCTCGCAAGGCGTTGTCTTCCTCCTTTAACAGGAGTTTCCATCAGCTGTCTTTGCTAGATTGTAAGTGCACAGCTGGGTTGGTCTGAGTTATCCAATTCAATTTTTGTACTTGTATCCCCTGTTCTGACAGTTCTAGTTCTGTCTGTTTCTCCAATCTTGTGGCTTTTTCTCCTAGGTCTGCCCATTTTATATTTTTGTTTTTAGTTAAACTAACAAGTGGTAATCGATTAGATTTCTAAAGTGCAAAAAACTCCTGGAGCAGTGAACAGCTGACTACACTGTTCCCTTCTGTGTCCCAGTACAGGTTATGCAGCATCAGTCTACTTGTATGATTCTTAAATAATTATTTCTCATATTCCTTATCAGGTCCTGGTGTGTTACAAAAATACAGGGTACAGTGCAACAGGTGTTGCTTGTCAATGTCAAGGGAGGGAAACTTACTGATGGCTATGCTCATTAGTTCCAATTACACCACAAAGGTATTATTTTGTCGCTGTGCTTCCATACCCTGCATGGTTGGGACTACTGCTATACCAAATATCTGCATGAGGTCTCTGCCCAAGAGATTTACTGGGCATTTTGCAGAAACTACAATTTTGCTTTTCTGTGTTAATCCTGAAACTGGATCAGTTATTGCAATGTTATGGGAGAGAGGCTCCCGATACAGCTGTTCATTAGCTGCTTTGACCAGTATGTAATCAGGTGACTCTATTTTTTTCTGGTAGTTTGGAGGGGTATATCAGGGTCCATGATGCCCCTGAATCACACAAAAAATTGACCTCCTTTCCTTCTACCAAGAGTGTAACTTCTGGTTTTGTGTCTGCTAAATAGAGCACCAGGCTCAATAAAGCTAGGTCGAATATTTTGTTTTCTTCATTGTCACTAACTTCCTGCACTTCCACTACTCCCTCTTTCACATTCTCATTTGTCCTTTCTTTACTAGCCCCTTCTGGTGATTCTTGACTATCATATAGTCAGTCTTCATCCTCCTTGTCTTCCGTTGTTGCCTTCTTATTTTTCCTGCAATCCCTTGCCAAATGACCCTTTTTACCACATTTAAAACATCCTCCCCTTTTCTTATGCCTTCAAAGTCCTCTGATCGCTGATCAGACTGCTTGTTTCCCTGTGCATTTTTCTTGCCCTTTTTCCCAGACTGCACTACATAAAATTCTGCTCCGTCTTCTACAGAAAATATTTGAGCTTTCTTTTTGCTATTAAAATGCCTTTCAGCATGTCTAGCATATTCAAGTAATGATTGTAACCTGCTGGTACGATGGTCTACCATGTGTTTTGTAATAAAACTGCTTATAGGCGCACTACTGCCTTTCAAAAATGCATTCTTTAACTGCTGTTCATATGGGGAATCTTGCGTTTGATCTTCAGGAACCTGCATTCCACTATGGTTATTAAAACATTCTAACAATCTGGCATAGTACCGGTCAATTGTTTCACCTTCTTGTTGGATGCATTGATTAATGCAAGTCCAGTCTGCCCTAGGTTTCCATTTTTCAGAGATGCGGTCTGTAAGACCTTTTACTCTTGTGTCTAATTCTGTGCTGCTATGTGGGAGGGGTCTTTGTGCAGCGTCACAAGGGTTCCGGTTGCCACAAATCATGTACCAATCTGGCCCTACAATTTGTCTAACTACTTTTTCTACTTCTTCTCCGTTTAAGTTACAACTTAACCTCATTCCTTGTAAGTCTTCTGAGAATTTTCTAAAATTAATCTTCGGATGGGGAATTCCCTCAGTGGCTTTCCGGATATCTTCCGGAGTCCAAGGTCTATATACTAAGATAGTTGGGTCCTGATTGTCTTGACATGCCTGAGGATTAGGTACTTCTATAAGCAGGCATATTTCTTCTTCTTCTCCTAGAGGTCGTGAATTCTTAACTATTTGCCATAACTCAATATCTTCTTCTGAATTACTTGCCTTTGTTCGGGACCTGGTCCTGATGGGATCTCTGATTTTAGTTCGTTTTAGTTTTATAATATCTCTATCTTCAGTGACCACAGGATATAGTGGGGGTAGACTAACCTGTTCACTCGCTTCATATTCTGATAAGGGAGGTGGAGGTGCTAATGCTATTACTAAGTTATTATCCTCCTTATCTTAAAACATTGCTTTTGAATCTTTGTTCCTTTGGTCCCTACAGTTTACTTCCTCCAGCCACCTGTGTGCTTGAAGAATTCCTAACCGCCGTTGCTTTTTTTACCTGACCCTTGGAATAATTTTTGAGTTGTTCGATAAGTTTGATAAGTGAGGATTTTTCAAATTTTCCGTCAAATTCATATTTATTAACCCATTTTGAAAAATATCTAATATTATCGGTGCTTTCCGACTGCATATATTTTGCGTCTTCCGTTAACGGCAGGCTCTGGGGTGTTTTTGTGCAATTATTACCCATTTTATTTTACCTTTGATTGTTACGCAACTTCTCTTAATTTTTAATGTGTACCACGGATTTTGTTATAGTCTCTTCAGAATGACTGCCTACTTATTCTGTTTCTCCTGATCTATGACAAGACAGTACTGTTTTTTTTATCCCTGACTGTACGAAAAATACAATCTGATAAAAAACAATACACATCTAATCCCTGATCTGAAACAGAAAAAAGTAGATTCACCTTACCCGAGCCCACGTGATTGATCACCGATTCGCGGAGACCCGTCCTTCAGTCACATATCAGAAAGTGGCTGGCCTCTTTTGACAACAATTCAGTCGGAGGACTTTTCATATAAGAAGAACCGATTTGGTTTCTTCCCCGTACGGTTTCAGCCACCTGGCCATCTGATCCGAGGTGAAGAGAGGGTTCCGGTCTGAAGGACCAATCTGCAAAAGGAAAAACTTCAAAGATCAATACACGTTAGGTTCAAGCAAGGCACCCTTTATTACTTGCAGCAAGGAGATAAAGCATGTAGGTACAAGGTTTGTCTAACTTTCTGGTGGTCAGTATATTATTCTTATACAGTTCTCTTCATGTCACATAGAAAATGTTACTAATCTACTGCTGACGTAGTTGGACACAGCTTTCTGTATGTTACACAGAAAATTTTACCAGGCTTATTGCTGACATGGTCAGATTATTGCTGTCTTGCAAAAACATTTGAGAAAAACAGCCTGGCCTTGGGCTTATTTTAGCCCACCTTGTCTCTTCAGTTCTTCCATTGTACAATTCTAATACATGCGATATATTTTGTCTAGTTCCAAGGTACATTTCTAGCTTTGGTACAAGTAGTGCTGACTATAGTTTAAGCTTTCAAACATCTATTGTTTTCTTTATCAAGACTTCTAGCAGCTGCACATTTTCTCATGGTATAATCAGAAATAGAATGTCTCTTATTAAGTTTCCGGTAGCTGCACATATTTTCATTGCATAAACAGAATAAAGTGTCTTTTATTAAGTTTCTAATAGCTGTGCAGATTCATGCAGTATGAACAGAATAAATGTATTAACCCTTTTAAGCCTTTAATGTGCTAAGCATGCACATTGCTATTATGCATTTTCCTAACAAGTTCTATTTCATTTATTTATTTATTTGTTTATGTATGTATATATGTATTTCTTTATTATATTGATTGCCCCTCATGTGTATCTACTGCTGATCTCCACCTTAGTGCCACAGACCCACTCATTTCATTCCTGATGGACCCAGTAAAATCCTGCTCTCAGGTCGCCATGTGTGGGATCACCACCTCTTTCATTGGGGTGAGAGGTGGGGGCACGGAATTTTAGGTGAAGGGGAATAGAAACCATAAATGGCCAAAGTGTAGGTTTGACATCTAACACATAACCCCATTGAAGAAGACACACACTGAAGCCCCTCCAACTACTTTGCAACCAGAGAATACTCATTGATGTCCACACCAAAATGCAACCATATGCAAGCAAAAACACCAGACCCTACTCTTAGGATGAGCAAGCCAAAAGCTACTCACCATCTTGATTGCCTGGTTCCTCCAGTTTCCATGTTGTTAATTTAACTCTTGCAATCAGGGTCATAGTGTTTCAGCACTTTTTACTATTGAGCTGGACGTTTTTCTATGTTATGATATTTTATTAAATTTTTGATTTATGATAGGGGGTCCATTCTAATGCTATAACATATAAATAAGGATGCAAATGGGAGGCTATCTAGTCAAGTTTATTGGTGATTAAGATGGTGGTTCCAGAATGGAAAAGATGGTGACACACTAATGAGTAGGTGAGACAGCTACCTATGTACGACAAAAGTAGGAGGCAAAACATCTTATCCTGCTAGGGTTGTAATATAAATGGACAAAAAAAATAAAAAAAGCATAATGAGGATTTTCACTACTACAGAAAAGAACAAGGTTAAAGCAGCATACTATTCTAGTATATTACATTAGGAAAAACAGTTGTGAGGCTTGTATTATGTAAAGAGCAAGTGAGCTCCAAAGACTTTCTGATGTGGATAGTAATGCATTTTTTTCAGTTAAAGATTGTCTATTTGTTAATGAGCTCAGCAGGAACAAGAGATTTAGCACCAAACAGTTTAAAAGGGTTAGAGCTATTAAGAAAGAGTATTTTTATGAACACAGTGCAATGCATTTTATATTAAGTTTAACTACATGCCTAACATAGCACATAATAAAATTAAGAGCGTCAGAAGAGGGAATTATGGATGATACTTTTGAAGAAAGTAATACAGATATTGTAAACAGTGTCTGTGTAAGGGATGGGATGGGAAAAAAGTATGATCAGAGTTTGGACTTTTATGATCACTAAGGTAGGCACATAGTGGGGTATTTGCTTTTATGCTCAATAATGTATATGTTCAATGGGAAAATACAAAAGTAATAAGTGATTTCTTAATTTTAACTTTTGTTTTAATAATTTTATTCAATTCTGGTTTGTTCAAAGCTTATCTACAACCTAAAGCAACAGCCACAGTAGGTAATAAACTGAGAGCCTGATAAATTAAGTGCAAACTCATCACACCTGGCATTCAGTGAAATAACTGCAATCAGTTAGTAGCATTTCTACTCTTTCCCCTAGGACATACTATCCGAAGTATGGTTATACATGTTTTATATGGTTATATTAGTTATTAGGGATACTGCGGTGGTGGTGCTGTGGTAGCGTTGTCTCCTCATAGCAAGACATTGTCCCGTTCGATTCTCAGCTAGAACATCTTCTGTGTGGAGGCATACATGAATGGGGCGTGCCTTCATTGAAGGTTGTGCATCAGGGCTGGTAACCTGGTATGTAAAAATCCACTACCAATCATTAGCGGACCGGAGTTCCGCTGTGGCGACCCCTAACCGGGAAAAGCTGAAAGACACAAACAAACAAACAAAATTAGTTATTAGGGATATGGGGGTATAGCCTGCAACTACAACCAGGACAAGCATTCTTATTTTTTTGGAAAAATACCATTTTTATACTATAAACTCACTGGCTACTTTGATGACAAATACACTTTTAACTGAAAAAGTTGGATTATATTAGTGTTCAGTAAAGATGTTATAAAAAGAGCAAAAATAGAGCATTTAAAACGAACATAGGTTTGAATAAGATCAAATTGGGACTCAAGGCATTGACATGTAGTTCACATCTCAACAGAGTATTAATAAGTTATCAAATACACATTAAAGGAGCCTTTGATAAAGCCACTAATAAAGTTAAAGGCAATTTCAGGTAGGAAAAAACATCAATGGCAGAAATTTAAGAAACCCACTGAAAAGAAAGGGGCACCCCGTTTCACACAACTAATAATTACAACACTAAAACATTACAGAAAAATTAAAAAAAAATAGTGAATATCCTTGCCTCATTTTTTTCACAACACCTGCCAACATCAGTTTATAAATAATGCATGGGAAGATGCTGATACTGTATGTGCATGTCAGTGGAATGCATACACCTCTCTTGGCATGTGTTGGTGGGGTATCTCAATACAACATATAAAAAAAAAATAAAACAGTGGTGAGATAATCTGTGCTTCTCCATGTCCATGGGCATGGTGGATTGTCTCCTATCTGCTTATAGTGTACCTCTAAATCTGTGTTGAAGCACAGTTTCCATAGTCATTCTGTATCTTTGGTAATCATATAGTGTAGCTTACTTGCGTATGCATTGCCTACCTACTGCATCCCTGGCATGTAGTCACATATCATTTCTGTAGCTGTACGATGCTATTTACTCTAAATCAAGCACTGGCTTTTTCCCTGCATTTTTCTGTGTTGGGATCAAACAAAGTAGATATGATATCTCTGAAGTCTTATCATGAAGGAATCATTTCAGTACTGAAACAGAAATCATTGACTGGAATGTAAAAATTACAGGTTGCAATAGGAAGGGCTGGGGAATAAAACATAAAAATATCACAAGTTACTCTACATGCATATAATAAATAGAATGACAGAAAAAAGGAATAAGCAAGAAGAAAAAGCACATGCATGTGTGCTCTCACACACATCGATCATGACAATGAAAAAACTGTAGGAAAACCATACAGAATATCCACTGTTGGAAGATCATATACAATATCCACTGTGGGAAGATCATATACAATATCCACTGTTGGAAGATCATACACAATATCCACTGTAGGAAGATCATATACAATATCCACTGCAGGAAGATCATGCACAATATCCACTGAATGACAAATCAAAGGGAATTAGTGTTGCTGAGGGATTTTTCATGTGCCCAATCTTAGCATCAGCATCTTAGTCACAGTCATTTCTAAGAGCAAGAAAATGTTAATATTCTAAAAAGGAAAGTCCTAAACTAGCACGAACAGAATTTATTCAGCAAAGAAAAGTTTAGGAGTTTTTATTCGCAAAGAGTGAGGGATAGAGGCTCAAACAGTTGCAAGTGCCAACCAAATAGAAATAAATGATCAGAACCAATCAAAAGTGATTGGAAAAGACTTTGTGACAACAGACTCTGAACATTGTGTCAGTGGGGATCCCTGGTGTCTAGTGGTTAGGATTTGGTGCTCTCAATGCCACAGCATGGATTAATTCAATTTCTGGACAGGGAATTTCAATGATCTTTTTAGCATTGATGGTATAGTGGTGAGCATATCTGCCTTCCAAACAGTTGCCCCAGGTTTGATTCTCAGTCAGTGCAAAAAGTCTGTACATTTAAGGGATCCCTGGTGGTTACTGGTTAGGATTTGGCACTCTCACCACCACGTCCTGGGTCCATTGGGCTGGTCTTTAGCTGAAAAGATTTCAAGCGTACATTAACTAAAGCACTGTTAGTGATTCCCTGCTGGGTGAGGAAAGTAAACCTATATTCTTTTTGTCTGTGACTGATAGAACTGCTTTTTTCTGTTTTACCTACTCCATTTTGTTTTCTGTTTTAGGAAATCTGCTTGGCCAGGTGTTTTTGTTCTATGTGAGAGGTAGATACTTAATTTATCTAGGCTGCACATTACACATGGTTTTTCTGAATTCATTTTCTAGCTAGTTGTTGGATAAAGTAGTGTATTGTTACACCCTAGCAAACACTTGTTTATAGATTAAGAGGTCAGTGGATTTTCCATCTAGTGTACTGTGAGGTTGCCTGGTCTATTTGGGTTGATGAAACACTTCTGATTTCTGCATCAAGAAAATAGGTATATTTTATGCTTTTATTTCACTTTTTAAATTGCATTGCATCTGACCACTGCATTTTTACTGTTGTGACTGCATATTTTCTACACTTATTTTCAACTATATTTTCAGCCTAGATAGCATAGTCTAGATTCAGACCTGCTAAATCTAGCCTGTCTTTTTTACACTCAAGCACTAAACCAGATGTCTTACATTAAGAAAAGCATCCCTTGTGGCAAAAGAGTGTGGATCCAGCCTTGTCTGAGCTGGGGATTGCTGGAGGAAGGCTCATTGTGTAATTTCTTATTAATAGATTAGCTTAAAACTGTTTAATTTTACCTGTATTTAAGCCTCACATTTGCTCATCACTGTGCATTGTGCAATGGGGGTTAGTGGTGCCTATACAGATCTAAATGCCGTGAAACACAATTTTTCCCTAGTCAGCTGTCAGTGGAACCCTCACAAGCTTTTCTGTTGCACTAAAGGAAACTTAGTTGCACACTGAGCAGTGTTGCCACACATGTCATCCACAACCCTCAATTTAACAACCCTTGATTGTCCTAGCCCACTCCTTTCCCTAATGGCTGGATAGTCCTCTGCAAGAACTGGTCAATCTAGACCATTCTTAATAGTTCATATGGTAAAAACCTGTTATAATGGACAATTTCCTGTCATTTCTCCAGCCAGCCTGATTGACATGGGAATATAACACCTAAGTCCCTTTTGGACATGGGTGAAAGGTGCTGATCTTGGAAATAAGGGTAAAACTTGGCTAGGCTTGTAAGGGCACTAGGGTCATTAGCCTAGTAATCTCCTATGATCCTATGAATACTGAGGCAATGTAGTAATTGCCTCATGAATACTGACAACCATTTACTCCTACAACAACAAAAACTCTACTTGAAAGATGTAAGTACACTATGGAATTGGAATCACTTCTCTCGTAACAACAAACTAGGTACCAAACAGGCTGTTAGTGCATGCTCTTCCCCTCTCACACAAACTAAAGACATGATGCATGGACCTACATATGCCATGGTACTCACTAGAATACTTCCAAAAGTTCAGAGATCTCCCAAATTTAAACAAACTGCTCACACTATTACACATATAGAAACCACTACACATAATAACACATACAAATGTGTCTCAACAAATAATCCCTAAGGCAAAACACCTATAAACCAAATGTTCTGGTCATAGGTGACTCTATTGTGAGACACACAGATGTTCCCCTCACCAGGCTGGACAAGTAAAAGGTCACGGGCAGCTGCCTGTCAGGTGCCAAGATCCATCAAATCATGCATGCACTCAAATCATTCAACCACAAGTACTGCTATGACTTGGTTATAGTCAAACAGTATGATGCACAGAAGACACACCAGGTGCAGTTAACCATTGAGAAGACACCTTTTCAAAACATAGCTAGCTACCGGCCTCCAAATCTGACTCAAGATGCCCCAACCACCGATTTGGACATGTTTGAATATATCAAGATTTGACTTTAACTTCCCAAACATAGATTGGATGAACTACTCATGCCAGAACACAAATGCCCAGAGATTCCTGATTATGTCAATGCAAATGCCTTGGAACAGCTAGTCAATACACCCACGTATCTTGGACTTGGTATTAACCAACATGAGTAACCACTGCAGCATCCCTATAGTATCATCCTCCCTGGTAAGATCCGACCACAAAGCAGTCACTTTTAAAGTCACCATCTCCCCCAACCCCCCTCTAGCTGGGATCAGACATAAAAACTTTTTCAAAACTGATTACAGCTTCACAGCCCCTCCCCCACTGTAGGAACTGGACCAATATTCAAAACTACACCAAAACACTGTATGAGGATTTATATATATATGCATGGAATGAGGAATACCTGGCAGGACTAAATCATCCTCCGCAAGGAAGAGTAAACCTGTCTGGTGGACATCTGCAATAAATAAACTTTATAACAAAAGGAAAAAATTGCTGTCCAAGACCAAGAAGGAACAGGTCCACAATTGGAAGCAATGTCTCCTTAGCCTGAACAAGCAAATAAAAGCACTAGTGAAATCCTCCAAAGCAAACTTCAAGTCCATGTTGGCCACCTCTACTAGAGACAATCATAAGGCCTTCTTCACATATGTCCACAACCTCAAAGGAAGCACCCAGATCTGTTCAGAACTGGTGGTCAAGGACACCACATATACAAATGCTGTAGATATAGCAAACTTGTTGGCTGATAGATTCAATGAAATCTTTACCCCTCTGTTCTCCCCATCAGTAAATTAGGACATCCCCAGTACCTTCCCCCTTCCCCTTATATCTAGGGAACAGGTCACCACCGCTCTCTCAAAGGCAAAAAATACAGCCTCCATGGGACCCGATAACATCCCAGACTGCATCCTATGTGAACTCAGGCAGGAACTTGCAGCACCATTAGGCACCCTATTAAATCAAAGCCTGAGTACTGGCTTTATCCGAGCTGAGTGGAGGACAGACACTGTCATCCCTTTACACAAAGGTGGAGCGTCCACCGATCTGGGAAATTATAGACCCATCAGCCTAACTAGCCTGATCTGCAAGGCCACAGAATGGAGTATCATGGACCTCATTAACAAGGACATTGGCAACCTCCAAACACTTGATTCCATACAGTTTGGCTTCAAAGGGAAGCCATGTCTGCTAAATTTGGTCGACTTCTTTGAGACAGTTACCAAAGCCATGGATGAGGGTAAGATGGTGCACATCACCTACTTTGACCTGGCCAAAGCCTTTGACACTATTCCCCACTCAGGCATAATAGATAAACTCTCTCAGCTAGGCATCAATCCATATGTTAACAGATGGGTAGCAAACTGGCTCACTGATAGAACCCACATAGTCAAAATAGAGGAAGCCACCTCAAGCAGTAGACCTGTAACAAGCAACGTACCCCAGGGTTCGGTCTTGGGGTCTCTGTTATTTGGGATATACTTTTCTGAGGTGTAGGCCAAAACCAGTGGGTTATGGCTGAACAGATTTGCAAGTGACTACAAGCTGGGTGCTGTCATCAGTTCACTTAGTGATGTGGACATCCTCCAAGATGGTCTCACTCAGACAAAGGACTGGTGCCAGAAGCATGGCCTCAAGCTGAATACCAAAAAATGCATTACCATCCCCTTTGGGGAGAGTGACGTCCCCACCATACCTCCCAACCATACCAAATTATTCATTTTTTACAGAGTTTTAGGGTCCAAATGAAGGGGTGCCATGATTCCCGAGTGACACTCCTTCATTTCCAGTTTTTTTGCTTTTTTTTTAATGTTTTAAATTTTCGGCGCTTTCGGAGCTGACGTCATCACGTGCACAATGACGTCAGCTCCATCAGCACTACCGGCCAGTTGGAATTGAGCTCAAGGAGCTCACGTCATCATTTCTGGCTGGCTGGCTGCGAGTGGGAATTACAGGCTGTCTTTACTTTTGAATTACAGGCTGGCTTTAGTAAACTACTTTGCTTGCGCTGAGAAGAACTAAACTGCTTTATTTGCTCCTGAGAACGGAAAGCTTTGCCGAAAAGAATGGGCTGGTTTTGGACATTTTTGCTGCTGCCGCCGTAAACGGACTTTTACTTTGCTGGTAAGGAAAGAACAAAGTGTGTGTGTGTCTGTGTGTGTGTGTGTCTGTGTGTGTGTGTGTGTATTTGCATTCTGTGATGGGTTGGTATCCTCCTATGGGATCGACTCTGTTGCTTTGTACCCAGTAATTCCCTGAATTGAATTAAGAGGGTAATCAAGTAATCAGTGAATAAATTAATCTAGTTGGTCTCCTAGCAAGCTGGGTGGATTGTAGGTGCTGTCTGGGGATTTGTCTAAAACAAGAAGCCCCTGAGTGAGTAGCCATGAGTTACAAGGGTCAGTCATAAAATGAAGCCAAAAAATGCATCTTTGCATCATTTTGTGACTAGTGTGACCAGAGTGCTTGTGTGGTCTGAAATGTGTTGAATTGGGCAGTTTTGTAATTATTGGTTCATGCATTTACTTTCATTGCCTACAGTACAGCCTACTGGAAAAATGTTCATTCAAACAATAAATTTAAAATGTGCTCTGTATAACAAGTGTGCTGTATTATACAAGGAATATACCTTAATAAAGTCATGAAGGTGTATCAAAGAAAAGAACACATGTATGTTTCTTGTTTTGTGTGCAAGGGGCCATTGATTTGAAAACAGCCCAAAGGTAATCTTTATCCACCACTGGCCAGATGCAGTTTCTTTAGATGTGATGCGGGTTTCAATGCTGTTTCAATTAATGTGAGTTTCAAGGGCAGAGAAGTTTTAATGCCAAGTCTATTTTCATTGTGAGACAGTATTGCTTTATCAGTGTTTGTGCATTGATGTGCTGCAAAATGTAAAAATAAAATCCAAATAATCACTGTAGAAGTAAAGAAGTATGAACACATCAGTGTTTATGGTAAATAGGGTGAAATAGCCAGGTAATGGGACATTGGAATGGCTGCAGAGGGACTCTGGTGCCATATTTTGGTTGTCTGTTCTTCAGTTTGTGTTCGAAAGTTGGTATCCCACAATTCCATTGGAGTGGGTAGGGTTACATAATTATGTATACAAATTAGATGTTAATCAGTGTACAGATTTGTACCTATTTTTCATGGGCCTTGTCTAGATTTTTGATGTTTCCAGGTTGAGAGGTATGGTCCCCACAAATTATCACATTAATAACAATGTCCTAAGCAGAAAATCAGTTGTGAGGGATTTGGGCACCCAGGTTGATAGCAACCGAACTTTTGACTACCATGTTGCTTCCATTGTGCGGAAAGCCTTCTACATAACCCTAAACTCCTATAATCCTGTGTTGGGATGAATGACTTGAGATGTACCTCTCTGGACTATATGAAGAGGGAGAGAGATGACTGAATTCTCAGACTGTGTCCCAGACAGGTATGACTTTAACCCTAAGCAGCATTCTACCTTCTCCAAGGATTATGTCACTGCATAAACAAAAAATTATCAACTTCAGCAATTGGCTTAGCTTCTGGTATCTGTCCAGGGAGATCCAGTATCTGTCATCTTGGGATGACATGGTCGACTGGCCATACTGCTTTGCCAGAGATGGTCTGCACCTGTCTCCTCTAGGCTTTCGGATACTGGCAAAGGTACCTGCCTCCCCCATTATACGTTTTTAGGCAATGTCAAAACAACAAACTTTCTAACATAATAAAATCCACCCAAGGCAAACTCAAATTTCTGCTGCTTAATGGTAGATGTCTAAACATGAAGTCACACTCCTGGAAGCACTCTTCACCTTGGAAGATCCTGACATCTGTGCAGTCACTGAGACATGGTTCAAGGCCAGGGAGAGCACCCCAGCCTTGCAAGACTACAATGCCTTCCACATATTCAGACCTCAAAGTGTGCTTGAAAGAATTATAGCTAGGCTCATAATGGCCTCAATGCCAATAGTATAGTAAACCCCTATAATCCTGTGTTGGGGTGAATGACTTGAGATGTACCTCTCTGGACTATATGAAGAGGGAGAGAGATGACTGAATTCTCAGACTGTGTCCCAGACAGGTATGACTTTAACCCTAAGCAGCATTCTACCTTCTCCAAGGATTATGTCACTGCATAAACAAAAAATTATCAACTTCAGCAATTGGCTTAGCTTCTGGTATCTGTCCAGGGAGATCCAGTATCTGTCATCTTGGGATGACATGGTCGACTGGCCATACTGCTTTGCCAGAGATGGTCTGCACCTGTCTCCTCTAGGCTTTCGGATACTGGCAAAGGTGCCTGCCTCCCCCATTATACCTTTTTAGGCAATGTCAAAACAACAAACTTTCTAACATAATAAAATCCACCCAAGGCAAACTCAAATTTCTGCTGCTTAATGCTAGATGTCTAAACATGAAGTCACACTCCCTGGAAGCACTCTTCACCTTGGAAGATCCTGACATCTGTGCAGTCACTGAGACATGGTTCAAGGCCAGGGAGAGCACCCCGGCCTTGCAAGACTACAATGCCTTCCACATATTCAGACCTCAAAGTGTGCTTGAAAGAATCAAAAGTGGAGGGGTATCCATTTTCATTAAAGCCAATTACACCTCGAGACTGGTCAAATAGTATGACTCTTTCAAACTACCCCATATCCAATTAATTCTTGACAAAATACCCTACCACAAGTTTGCTAGCTATAGTTCCCCCACAATGCACCAAGAAAAGCAAGCTGCCTACCTGAACTTACTGGAATCACTCACCACCCAGCACAACACCTTAATCATGGGTGATATCAACTATCCTTTCATCAACTGGGTGACATGTATGAGCGCAAACATGCTTGCCCAGAAGTTCATGGACTTTAATTCAAATGCTCTGAAACAAATAGTCTGCATCCCTCACAAGGGGCTCAGATGTCCTAGACATAGTAGTCAAAAACATGGGGAGTCATTACCCTCCCCCCTGTGAGATGTCTTCCCTGGTAAGATAGGACCATAAAACTGTCTCGTTTGAAGCAAATATTGGACCTGATACCCACCACAGGGGGGAAAAAAAGCTGAAGAACTTTTCTAAAGCTAACTTCAGACTACTAAGCAATGGTATAAAATTTTTATACCCCCAGCACTGATAGACAACAATGACTCCTATGCAGAAGTGTATTCAGATGCCATGTACAAGCACTAAAGCAACTGTATACACTCGGCTGTACCTGACCGGATCAAAACCAGTCCTCACAAAAATAAATAAGCCACCCTGGTGGACCTCAAGTATTAAGCAGGTTATATAACAAGAGGAAGAAACTGATGTTCAAGAATAAGAGGGATCTGAGTCAACAGAGGAAGTCCCTCCTCAGCTTGAACAAGCAAATCAAAAATCTTGTGAAATCCTCTAAACCTAAGTATAAATCTACAATAGCATCCCTAGCTAAGGATAATCATAAGGCATTCTTTAATTATGCCTGAAACATAAAAGAGAATGACCAGCTTTGTGCAAAACTGGTAATAGATGGTACCACTCATACTGCACTGGAAGAAATTGACAACCTTATAGCTGACAGATTTAGTGAAAACTTCACCTCCCCAGCCCCACCAGGCCATACTCCAAAGCATACCTAACACCAGTACTCTGCCTAGTATCTCTAGTGATCAGGTCTTATCTGCGCTTTCCAAGGCTAAAAACATGCCCTCAGTGGGACCAGATAACATCCCAGTATGCTTGTTAAGTGATCTAAAACAGGAACTAGCAGACCCACTTAGTGGTCTTTTTAACCAAAGCCTAAGATCTGGCTTTGTTCCAGCAGAGTGAATAACAGCAACAGTAGCCCCCTTGCACAAAGGGGGGCATCAACAGACCCTGGGAACTATACACCCATAAGTCTAACCAACCTCATCTGCAAAGTCAATGAAAGAGTCATCATGGACCTCATCAACAAGAACATAGGTGACCTTCAAACTCTAGAACCAACCCAGTCTGGCTTTAAGGGTAGATCATGCTTGTTAACCTGGTGGACTTCTTAATGAAAGTCACCAAAGCACTGGATGAAGGTAAAACAGTGCATACCACCTATCTCGCTCTGCCCAAGGCTTTTGACACAATCCTTCAGTCAGGTTTCATTGAAAAATTCTCTCAGTTAGGGATTACTGGGCACATTGTGGTTGCAGCTCTTCTGGCTAACATCAAAGATTGAAACAATACTAATTTCCTGAACTTTAATCATACTTTGACTTAGGAATGGGGTCATTCCCATCATGATATTAGAAACCCAAAAGACTTGGAGAAATTAATTAGGGATTAACCCTTACATCACTAGATGGGTAGCCAATTGGCTCACTGACAGAACACATACTGTCAAAGTGGGTGACTCCACTTCTTCCAGTAGACCCATCACCAGTGGCGCATCACAAGGGTCTATGCTGGGTCCTTTACTGTTTGGAATCTACTTCTCGGACGTCCAGGCTAAATTTGATGACCATTGGCTTAGCAAGTTTGCTGATGATTGCAAATTGGGTGCAATCATTGAGTCTCCTAGTGAGGTTAATGTACTACAGGAAGGGCTAACACAGATGAATGACTAGTGTGAAGGCCACGGTCTAAAACTAAACGGAAAAAAGTACAATGTTATTTCCTTTGGCAAAGTAGAAATTCCCACTAACTACAGTATTCACAACACCCCCATTATGCTCAAACCCAGTGGTGTAATACCTAGGAAGACAGGTAGATAGCAATCTAAACTTTAACCACCAAGTTTCCTCTGTAGTAACAAAAGCATTCTATGATGTGCACCTCATAAGTAAGGGCATCGCGTCCAGGTCTAAGGATGTTACAGCCCCACCGTACTTGACCCTCATCAGACCACTAATAGAGTACAAAGATCCCTTTTGCATGTACCTCAACAGATACCTGCAGCAGCTGGAGACACCACAGAGCATCCTCACCAAGAAAATACAGGACCTTCAAACCATGACATACATGGAAATGGTGGGACAGCTCTCATATTTAATAAGTTGAACTACCAGTCACAAGATAGCTGGTCCCAGTTCTTTCACCAAAGAGAGGACATTGAAAGAGCTCCATAAGCTAATGGTGGACAAAAACAGCAACAAGTCATGATGGGTTAACCCTAAAATTCTTACAGTCCTGAGAAGAGAAATAGTCATACCAAACAGTAACGATTTTAATACTTCTGATGAAATATTATTATACTTCACAGCAGTGGGCAGATGCAGAGCATTATTCATCTGTACATTTTCATCTATTATTTTCCCTTATTTGTTGACTGGGTAAATCCAATGGATATGTGAACCTTTTTAATGGTGACAAAGGAGCACTACCTGCTTAAGTGACTTGTTCAGACTTGTTCAGAGTGGGCAAATGGAGGGAGAAGGAATTGAACCCTGTACACTATGTGTAGAAAGCATAGTCTTCTCTGCTAACTGCCAGATATATATAAGAGCAAGACAAAATAATAAAATCACTGCTAAAGGAAATAATTTTGGAATATTTAAATCAAGATGGACACTAGTCCAAATCTGTGTAAAGTCACAAAAGAAGGGCCATGCCAAGTAAACTAAGTATATTAGTTGGTCAAAATGCAAGATATTAGTAGGTCACAGAGAGGCCATATATGCTGTTTAACTAAACTATGAAGTGACATACTGACAGATACTCCCACTGGAATCACACATGCAATTTATTTTAAATCAATAATTTTTTTTATCTCAAAATCTAGCTTTTGTTCATTGCTAATGGTTAACATAAAAAACACTCCAAGTAAAGCATTATAAAACCACCATAAAATTTCAAAAATGATGCTTCCAGTCAGAAAAAAACATATATTGAAGGAACAGTTTATTAGGGTCGCCAAAAATGACCTCTTATGAAGATCTTTATAAGGAATTATATAAGGTAGCTAAATGTTTCTGGCTCGAGGGTACCCCCCTTATCTAGTAGAAGACCTAAGGGAAGTATGTTCAGACCCAATGGAGAGAGAAATACAAACCCCCTGTTTGGGGGTAGGGTTAACTAGTACAGGAGAGCCATCAAAAGACAGGAACTATGAAAGGGGGTTAGTTATAGAATATGGGCCTCAAGCTGAAGAAATCAAAAGCATAGTAAGGAGAAACTAGAATATTTTAAAGACAAACCCAGATATTTTCCAACTTTTAGAACCTGAACCTTCTTTTATGTTTGAGACTAGTTCTAGCCTGAAGGATATATTTGAAAGTAATGATTAGGCATAAGATAATCAAAATAATGAGAAGAAAGGAACCACCAAATGTGGATCCTGTGCCCAATGTACTTATATTCTCGAGGAATGTAATGTAAACGCAGAGAATACTGAAAGGCCCAAAATGATATTTATGAAAGGGAATTTCCAGAGTAGTGAAGTGGTTTATTTAGCTAAGTGTTTAATATGCCCAGCATTTTATATAGGCAAAACGGAGAGAGCGCTATGGAAAAGAATTCATGAACACTTTTACCAAATGAGTAAAAAAATGAAAATAATGCATTGTATAAGCACTGCTGAATATGCCCTGGTTTGAAAGGTTTGGGTTTAAGTTAAATGGCAACTGAAGTTACATGCCTCACAAGTCCTAGGAATAAATGAAAACATTTCTTTGCAGCCCATTCTAAATATGCAAGCAAACAACTATTGATTTTAATTTTTTAACAGGATTTTTACATCATACTAACTTTTAGTGCCTATTAATTTTTATTTTTATATAAAGATATAAAATGTATACATTTTCTGAAAAAAATTACATTCCCCCTTTAAGATGGATGCTGTTTAAGTTTAACTGATGTTTTAATGAGGTATTAAAAGGCTATTTTAGCAATGATGAGTGATTCTGAAGAAGTCTAACTTTAAAATGGATGAAAGCACTTAATTTGTACAATTTGTAACTATTTTTAGTAAAATACCTTTGTTGTGCTTTTTTATTTTAATAAAGTGGTTAAAGGAATTCATTCGGTTTTGACTGGAAGCATTATTTTTGGAATTTCACTGTTAATGGTTGTTTTACACTAAGTTTCACCACCAGTTGCAGTTGACATATTCTTAGTTCTTGAATTTTTACATGAGAATAGCAGTTTTATTCTCCTGGAGTAGACATTTCTGTTTTCTGATTTGTACTTACAATGTGTTTGACATAGACGTTTATGACTAAGTAAAGTCATAAGAAAAGTATGAATAAATATGATCTTTTTATCCACTGCATCATCCTGTCAGGCTTCACTCACTCTACTCACCAATTTATTTCTCCAGGAGGGGGATAAGAGCTAGGCCCGTTCTTTTCATTTGAAAGGTAGAGCCCTACAGCCCATCCATTCTTTGCTCAGGCAGGGAATCTAGTAAACCCATCTGCTCCCCAAGGAGTTGAGATGCAGCAGTTTGGGAGTGAGCCGTGTAGTCTTTGCGCAGGGTACCCCTTACTTCCTGACCTAAGCCCTACCCTGATGAATTGATATTTCTCATTACTGCTTCAGTGGAAGTACTTGTGCAAAGTGTTGCATATGCCCACACATGTGTCATTTTGGCTGCAATGCAGCATGGATGTTACTTGACTTGTAATGCTGTCTGTTTGACAAAGACATTCCTGGTGGGGTCAGAACAGTACTAAGGGTGCTGAGTGGGCACCAGTTGCTCACTGCCTTCATCTCTGTCTAATTCTTTGAGCTTTTCATGCTACATCTTGAACGTAAGTAGTCTAGGCTTTGTCGAGGCTTTATCCTTGTGCATCTGCAGTGCTTCTACAAACGTTTGGTTAGTCATGAGTCTGCATTATAGTACCACATTTAACCTATAATGGAGCTTCTCTTATTTATCCAGTAAAATATACAGATTGATCACCCCTGCAAACAATGTCCTCTCATACGTAATTTTTTTTTAAATCTGACCTGCAGTATATTATTTGACGGTGGTTTTCTGAACACTTGAAATATATAATGATCTTTTCTGTCCTGAAAAGAGGTCAACTAAAATGACATTTTATATAGAGAGAAGGCTATTTGTAGCCCCATGAGTGGCTTTTACCCCAAGACACCATAAATAATCACCCCTGACATTGCCACAAATTAGACAATGAAATTAATGCTTTAAGTTGTGTCAGCCCTGGAGTTGAAATGAAATTCTTAAATATTTCATTGAAACTGGCATTTTTAGTGGAATTTAACCAAATAAATTTGACAGTTTGTGCAGTCCTTCATTCCACAAACAGATCTCATGCCACACTGAACTGAAAGAATGTTAGCGAAGAAATTTTGCAGACCCAAACTGCCTCCTGGGTAGTATGGGTCACATTTTAAGGAGGTGATAGGATATGAAAGGTTTAAGTAAGTGGAGAGAGAGAGAGATGGGAGATAAGCTTGCTATGAAGTAAGGAAGAGATGGTTATTGGAAAAAAAGGGCAAATTGATTTGGCAGTGTCTATAAGGTGAGTATTTAAGAATGAATGGGGGTACATACTCTGCAGGCTACTTAGATTTATGTGCTTAATTATTTAATGTAGCGTTTTTTGACTGTGTGTGTGTCCCACTTGGCTAGTGGCTTCTTTTCAGGGAAGACCTCAGGTGTGTTTTCTCCTCCTAGGGGAAGCTTGGCAGGGGCATCTGGGAGCTTCCCCTAGTCTTTTGAGTAGGTGCTGAGAGATCTTTACATCCACCTGAGCTACCACTAACTCAAGTAGATAGGAACCATCTAGTATAATACTTCTCCAAATGATCTCACCGTCTATCATCCTCTATGCTTTTTCTATCCTTCTGCACCCAGTGCTTTACATTTTCTCCTGACAGTTTTCCCAAATGCTTTTCTTCCCAACCTTTAGCAATAACTCTCTTCACCAAACTTGCTATAAAACTGCCATTCAACTACTTACCTTTATTCTCCTCTTCTGATCTCATGACACTAAACATACAGAATGTCCAACTCTCCTGTACCTCTCGGCCACATATTCCTGCTCATTGTTACCTCAATCCCTTCCACTTCTGCACCCTGTTATACTCCTGCTCTGTTTGTATATTATCCACCTCTACAGCTCCACACTGCCAACAGACCCCCTCATCCCATTGACCTCCTTCTGTTACATGTGTTTTTTGGTCCAGTCATAAAAATCTATAGGTCATACACCAGCCTTCTCATCCTCAGTCTCCAAACCATCTTCCACATCATATCCTAGAACTTAGCTTTTTTGTTGCACTTCACTTTCCTAATCCCACATCACCCAGTTTACCCATTCGTCCCTGTTTGTGCTTCTCACATGCTAAAGACTTTGCAAATTACCCCACCTCTTCCTCCTTCAGCTGAAGCCAGCCCATGTCTAGGTAAAGGGCATGACAGAATGCAGTGTAGAAGTATGTTGTGAAAAATAAGCAGACTGAAATGTTCCGAGATGCGTAAGGAAGATGAAGTGGAAGACAGATGAACAGCGTGTGCATGCGAGTATAAATTAGGGATATGGACAAATGTCATTTTTGCAGATGTAAGCAACTTAACTGGTCTAGACCCCACTCAAATGGTTTTGCGAAAGGTAGGTCCTGTCTCTTTAGCCAAGCAAAATTCTTCGAAATGTTTACAAAGGCTATTGACAGTGGATACTCTGTGCATGCTGCTCATCTTGACCTGGCTAAGGCTTTTGACACTGTCCCACATGCTGGTATTGTTGAAATGCTAGACAAAGTAAACTCCTACATTATCCACTGGATTGCAAACTGCCAATCTAACAGATCTTAAGACGTGAAAGTTGCTGTTACCCTCTGTGAAAGTAAAATTGTAACTAGCATGCTAATGCGCAAGGATCAGTGGTGCGCCCTTTCCTGTTTGGCATTTATTTTGCAGGCATCCTAACCAAGAGGCCTATAGTGTGGTTGAACGTGTTTTTTTCATGGCTTCACTAGGAGCACCGTTATCTGCTCATCCACTGATATTAAACTGCTGCTAAAAGGACTGGAATATGCACATATCTGGTGTACTGAAAAGGGTATCAAAATGCAAAAAAGTGCAGTATACATAGCATTGGTCAAAAATGCTGTTCCCACTTCATATGTTATAAATGGTACTCTTCTTGAAATGTATATGTTCACAAGAGACACAGGTACTTATGGGGACAACTCTCTCACTGGAGCATCATATTTCTACCATAATTAGGAAATCCTTATATCTGTCCCAGTTAATTTCCAAATGAATATCTTCAAGAGCCAAAGACGTTATCTTACCACTGAAATGCTCCATTATCAGATTCATCATGAAATATGATGCCCTGCACGGTATGTACAAATCCGAGTATATTGCTCGTGTGAAAAGAGCCCAGTGATTGAAAAGTAATAATAATAATCATAATAATAATGAAACAGGCCTTAAAACCTTTGATCATCCTGATAGATCAGCACAACTGTCCTCATACTCAGTAGCCTACTGGCTTATCTGAACTGACCTGTCTCTCGTTTTTTGAGCTATGAGACACCAAATCCTATTTGACCTATTTCATCACTAAACCACTGCTGTACAAATACATGTACCAGAAACCTACATTTACACCAAGAAATAAAACAAGATTCTCAAAAAGAATAGGTTCCTAACTCAGCATATTCCCTGTTAATGGAACGTTATCACTGGAGGTCAAGCAATGTGCTACTTTGTATGCCTTTAAGGCTAGTCTCGATGATGGGATGGGGAGGAACACATTTACACATGGTTATCATGTGCAGCCCAACATGATTTGGGAGGTGCATGGTATTAAGTACTCATAATGGGTGGCAAGAGCTTGAGAGAGTGCCATCTTTAAGATGTATATGGATGTGGTCCCTGTGATTACTTGATAGTATTGTTACTATGTGTGAGGGGGAACTAGATGGGGAAGAAGGGGTCTAAAGAGTTAAAGTGTGTGTATCAAGGAGTGGAGGCATGTTAAGACCTCTGATCTCAGACTGGCATGGACTGATAGTCAATACAGGCTCCCTACTGAAATGCTGGTACTTATGCTAAGTGCTGACAAGCCGAAAAAAAAAAAAAAGACCAAAAACTCAGAGAAAAGTGAATCTCAAAAATTGCTCTTCCTGTTAAAACTTATTTTTGCAAGCCCCCCACACCACCTGCACTTATATATAGCATCTCCAAGATTGTCATACCTTGGAGAAAAAAATTTTCAACTGTAATTGTCATCTGAATCTGTAAATAAGGTATCACGGAACGCCCTTTTCGGGTCAGTATTTTCTGTAATGCTCACCACCAGTTTGTTACTCTAACTGCATAACTTGTAAATATTTAATGCTAAAACTGCATAATTTGTAAATATTGTAACACATATTGTAATTCCTTCTTTCTGGAACTTTTCTCCCCAGGACTCCATTGAAAATGGGTTCATTTTGGCCCAATGGACTATCCTGGTAAACCAACTGCAAATAAAATAAATAATAAAAATAAATAAATATTCTGAGAAATGGCATCCTGGATTTAATATATGTAAGTCCGTTCTTTTGAACATTCAGTTTCTGTATTTTGGGGCTCACTCCAGTGGGTCCCAACATTTCAAATGGCTACCATCAGTGCAACTGTGTTTTTTCACTTCACATACCTCACTCACTGTTGTTACTGATTAAGAATGTGTTAGGATTTTTTACACATTGGATTAATTCTGTTATGTTTTATTAATAATGATTAATTTGAAAAAAATGCAACTCTTTTGTATGTATTATGAGATATCATGGTGTACCTACAGAAATGCACATGAATGAAGTATTAAATTGTTAATTATAATTTTTTACAACATTAAAAGGGACTCGAAAACATACTCCCATAATTTTTGTCTGTATTTGCCAAGATTTATGGGAAAAATGTGATGGTTTTGCTTTTCATGTGCTGCCATCTTCACTACCAAACTGATATCACTTTTAATTAGACTCTTCATTTTCTGCTTTCAGCTTCAATAGAAAACTTCACTTGTATACAATGGAACCTGTAGAAAGTAACTTGTTTGTGGCTGATTTAGAATCTCAGGTGTTACTGACCAGAGTATGTTCTCGTTGTTGCATGATACAAGACAATGAAAAACTTAAATCTTTGGAAGGGAATGGTTTGTTGTGGAATCCTTGAGTCATAAAAGATTTGCCAATAACTTTTCAAGACATACTAGAACTGATAGAATATGATGTCATATCATTAGCTTTAAAACCATGCCATATAACACAACCTTACAGCAAATTCGGCTTTGCTCTAATAAGAGGGCTTGCAGTTTTAATGACAAAAAGATCTGAGAAATTGCAGTTGGGGAAATGGCAGTGTGAGTCTTGTGAAACATTTAATACAAAAATCGCCATTAATATTTGAAAATGTGCATGCCAATTTTGACAGTTCTTTCAGTGTGCCTATTGTAAATTGCCCATATATCAACAGAAAAGTCCATTTAATAAAGTATTGAGTGGCCAGACTTACAGTTGGGATATGCCCATCATACCTTTCAGCTGTCCAGATTTTCACAGAATATCCAGATTTTTGCCTCATATTTTTGTTCTGTTTCTCATAAATTTGCAGTTTTCTGGTAAATCACTGAGGATTGAAGTCACTAAATAATTATAGACATTTGAGTTTCAGACTTAGTATCCTTTGGAAAATACATAATAATGCAAAACATGTTATTCTAAAAACTTTCTATGTTTATAGGAGCAATATTTAAAATCTGTCCCTTTTTTGGGCCTTTGTCCTCCCATTACTTCTGGCTTTGTCCAGATTTATTATGCTTAGAGGTTGAGATGTATGATGCTCATTAAGAACATCCTTACCATTTTTTATGAGGGACAGAGCAAAATATGAAAGTAATCAGGATGTTCTGTAAAACTCTGGACAGTTGAAAGCTATGATTATTGGTACTATAATAAATCATACTGCCATTGCGATAACCTGTAAACTGTCCAGAGAGTTCAGACAAAAAAAAAAAAAAAAAAGACAGAAAGAGAGAGAGAGAGAAAGAAAAACAAATCACTATTGGAAAGTTCTGTTCTCCATTGCCTCTCTTACACTGAACTGATGCACTGTGTAAATGTGAGAATGTCTGTACCATACACATGCACACTCCGACAGTGTTCATATGCCTTCTTTTCTGGGTACTGAACATCTGTTATACAGTTAAATTGTTTTAAGAAAGGTAAGTAATTTCTTTCTTAAAAAATGTCATTGTATAATAGCAAGAATCCACTCCTAGGTGTGGTTAGCCACTTTTTAAGCATGCCAAAGTGAGCCATGGGTGTGTGACCAGTATGGGACTGGCCGCACCCACTATCCATGACATTACCACAGGAGTGGTGAAAGAGGTGCAGTTATAGCTATGACAATTTAAAGTTAGAATATCATACTGAAATCTCTCTCAACCCATTGAAATTACTCAGCTTTAATGGTAAGTGAAGCATTATTGCAAAAACACTTACATGCATTACTCATTTATAACAGTAAGCAAACTTTACAGAAAAAACACCCTACTTATATTAATCAGACAATTATGTTTATTAAAAAAACAATAACTAACATATAACATTAACCATACCCATTCTGAGCAAGAAAACTAAAATGTCTACATACTGCACACAAGTACACTATTTTTAGAACATGTATAATTAAACAGAGTGCGTGTATTGTAAATTAAAGCAAAAAAAATCTAAATTCTACTTATTACACCAAGTATAACTATTCCAAGCAAGAAAATCAAAACAACTACACACCACGCACTACAAGCAAACTTAAACAACCATTGTAACATCTACATAGAATGCCAGATGCACTATGCTTACCTCTAAGTATTCCCCACTCCCCAAAAAAATAAAACTATATGCACACATTTTCACTTTTTGCAATTCATCACTAAACAGGCACTATAAAATAAATTACAATACACAGCAGACCCCACAGACCCCATTTACTTATGAATACAGAATTAGTAAGAAGAAAAGAAATAATAAAACCAATAGCACAAAGAAGAAATAAAAAGCCCAACAGTAGCATAGCCATATTTACACTACACTCAAAGCAGTACATTTTAAACTTATTGATGTTAGCATTAAAAACAAACAAACATAAAATCACATTTCCCCCTATAAAAGCAAACTACCCTGATACAACCATGACATGTATTAGTAGAATGCCAAATGCATTGAGTTTACTTCTGAACACTCCCCTCTAAAAACCTAGAAAGAAAAAAATGATAAAAAAATAGTTATGCACACATTTTCACTTTTAAAAGTACTTCTTGCAAGACATCACTAAATAGCCACTCTAAAATAAATTTCAGTGCAGAGCAGATCCCACAGACCCCATTTACTTCCAAACACATGATTAGTAAGAAAAAAGAAATAAAACCTATAGCACTAATTTACCCAGGACAGGGAAGAAATAAATAAAATGCCAACAGCAGCACAGCCATATTCATACTATACCCAAAACAGTACATTTTAAACTTGTTGATGACAGCATTAAAAACAAACACATTTGTACGTATAAAAACAAACTATCCTGAAACAACCACAACAACATGTACTAGTAAAATACCAAATTACTGTATTTGTACTATGTACATGAGACCTAGAAAATAGTTATATACAAACATTTTCACTTTTAGTTCTTGCAAGTCATCATTAAAAAAAGTTATAAAAATACCCAAAACAGTACATCTTAACTTCTTCAAGAAAGCATTAAAAAATGCACACATTTCTACCCCAAAACTCCAAACTTTCCCAAAACATTTCCATCTGTAAACGCAAACTATCCTGAAACAGCCACAATGACATCTATTAGTAATATAGCAAATACACTAGATTTATCCATGAACATTGCCCCCCCACAAGAAATAAACGCAAGTTCTACAGAAACATTTTCACCTTTAAAAGCTACTGCTTTCAAATCATCCCCAACCACTATAAATTCAAATAATTATACTTTCTTTATACCTTTTAATCACTACTACAGCTTTCAAATCTCAAAACAAGCAGTACAGATTTAAACATTGTACAGTGTACCCCATTTACCTCCGAACATTAAAAACATAAAAATGGAAGTAAAACACGATATTCCCACTTTATAAAAAAACAATAAAGCCATAAAATACTACTTGTACTTACCACTAAAAATCACACTCTTTGCTGGGCTAGCTGGTTGGCTGCTTTCCCCACCAGAGTGGCTAGGTAGCTAACTGGCTTACCTTCTGGAGTGACTAGCTGTAAGGCTTCCCTGCCATAGTGGCTAGCTGGCTGACTGTCTTCCCTGCCATAGTGGCTAGCTGGCTGACTGACTTCCCTGCCAGAGTGGCTAGCTGGCTGGCTTCCCTACTGATGTGGCTAGCTGGCTTGCTTCCCTGCTGGTGTGGTTAGCTGGCTGGCTGACTTCCTAGCTTGAGTGGCTGGATGGCTTACTGGAGTGGCTGGCTGGCTGGAGTGGAAAAATAAAAGGCAAATCTCAGAGTCCTTTTGATCAGCAGCTGTAGAAGAGCTAATAAAAAAAAAGTTCTACAACTGCAGTCCTTGTAGGGCTTTTCCTGCCCCAATTGCTGCCTGCTTCATGAACTACCACCAATTGCTGTAGAAGTTAAAACACCTGGGCCTAACATGGCGTAGCTCTGCCTGGAGGTCTAGGTGGTTATGTAACTGAATCTCCGTGGCAAAGGCAGAAATAATTGCAGATTTTCCACTGAGATTCAGCAAGATTGGCAAAACAAGATTTTTGAAGTCTCACTGCTTTATACAGCAGGCAACAGGATAATTCAGTTCAACCTGTGAATGTCCCACTGAAAAAGGATGAATGGGAACCATAGTATCACAGACTTTACTCATGGTTGTCTTGGTTTGAACATTCTGGCTTCAGTCACAGATTACTGCTAGAGTATTCAATTCTGTAATGTTTAGATACTCATTACCTTGTACATTGCTGTCTGAACTCTGCTAAAAATGTTATAGCACATAAAAATTCCAGGTTATCTTTCTGATTGTCTCCATCTGTATCATTTATTTGGCACAGTTCCATCACTTATGTTTGACTCATGGATTCTGATTCTTTCAAAATCCCTTCTTAAATTGCATCTCTGCGTAGTTCTTTCATACCATGTATCCTCACTGCAGTAATGACTTAAGATTCATTGTGTACATTTGTGTAACTCATATACACACTGTCAGTTTTATATATAATATTTATGCCTGTCAATATCATAAGACAACATTCTTAACACATTAACCTGCTGCAGACAAAAGGTATAGCATTGTCATCCTGTGTAGATGTCATTTCATTGCCATAGCTTTTCTTTGTATATAAAAAACTTATCTGATATATCTACTGGCACTGCAATGGCAAAAAAAAAAGCATCAGCTCATTTAATTAAGTTTTCTGTGCCACTAACATGAAAGGAGATGGAGAAAGGTACTTTTGACTCTCCCAAAGATTACTAAACGCATTTGGGTCCACTCTGAGATGGAGTCATTGTGGTTATCCTCAAAATGAAACGGAGAAATGAGTGCCCAAAGAGACAAGTAAACCAAAAGCAACCCAATCCTGGCACTCAAAGGAGGTGGAAAATAAATTTCTTTGCCACAGCGAAATGTGGAACCAACAGCTTTATTGCATTTAGGTGGTGGATAGGCTTTTTTACGTTTGTACTCCCCTATGTCCCTATCTAACTTACCACATTTTCTTTTGTACACCAACCTACATTTTTCCTCCACTTGTTTCTTTATGTCCTCATATTTCCTTTTGTCTTCACCAATATTGTACATAAGGTCACTAATAACCCGTTGGTTAATTTTTTCCAATATTAACCTCCAGTTTGGACATTTGCCTTTCATTTTCTCTAATAATGGCCTTCATAACCTCATAACCACTGTGGTCAAAAATGTTAAATAGCTCTTCATGAAAAATGAAGCCTTCAATAACATTATTCGGATATTTAAAAATTCTAAGTCCCCTAGGGACAATACATCGGTTAATTAATTAGTTAGATAGGGACATAGGGGAGTACAAACATAAAAAAATCTATCCACCACCTAAATGCAATAAAGCTGTTGGTTCCACATTTCGCTGTGGTAAAGAAATTTATTTTCCACCTCCTTTGAGTTCCAGGATTGTGTTGATTGTGGTTATACTGCTACTGTATGTGAAGTTTCTGCTCTAGTCATTTAAATTTACTTGAACTGCAACTTGTTAACAAGTTGCTTACTGTGAGTTGACAGTCTTAAAGCATTGTCGACATTCAGTATTAGCTGATCTATGTCCATTCACAAAATCAGGCAGGTCAGATTACAACAGACATTTAGTGGAATTACTAGCTGAACTCCCAAATGATCAGAAGCTACAATTAAGCATTCTTTTATTAAGTAGCTGTCAGTGTGTAAGACAAGGTATGCTGAATTATGTACATTGAAGAGGAAGCTGCTACAACTGTTTGCTTTCAAAAGTTTTTAGTCAATACTTTACAAATCTGTATCCGAGTCTTTTTTTAGGTACATACACAATTTAAAAACAAGCTGCCACCTGAGCTTTTACCACCAAGGTATTGTTTTAAAAGCTATGGCTGGGCTGCCAAACCTCATTTCAACAAATTCAACAAGAAAGCTGTTGAGAAATAAACAGAACCTGGCAAGACTTGAAAAATGCCACTAAGAACAAACAATCAAGAAATATTTATTGTCAAAAAATATTTAGGCATTATGCCATTTCATTTTTTTGTTTTAAAGCCAAGAAGTTTTTTTTAAAGAGAAATACAAATATCAATTAAGGAAAATAGTCATAAGGATAGATTAGCATTTTACTGAAAGTAAGAAAATGTCACTACAAATTCCAGGTTCTAGCCATTTGATAATAACATAGATTGTCATAGACTGTGTCCAAACTGGACAACCTTGCTATCTAAATTTAGAAACTGCCACATTACTGAGTATTACTGAAGACAGTTAATCAAATGCTGCTTTTCATCTTGTCTGGCAGAAGTCTTTAATGTGTGTTGATACTGCCTGTATTATATCAATATCACAGCTGGAGCCAATGATTGTCCACAATCTGTAGTCCTCAAGACAGCTGTTGGGACACAGGATTTGTATGCCATTCTTGATGTCTGTGACAGGAAAGGGCCTAGCAGACAACCCTGATGTACACACTTGATACTGGACATGAGATATAGGTCACTTCACACATTTCTACATATTTAGATGGCACGCATGTGATCCACTGTTCTACCCACTTGGTGATATAGGTGTTGATGGCCACATCTGTAATTGCGGAGTGAATACCTTAGTGTGGACTCCTGTCAACTGTCATGGCCTTTTCAAGTTCCACAGGATGATGCTGTGTGAGGACATCTGACAGATGTAATAGACATAGATGTAGCATCAAAAACTCACACGTCTGTTGCACACATCTGGGATATTACTAGTGTCCATTTAGAAAAGGTCCACGATGACATGTTGGTCTACCTCACAGATCAGGACAGTCAAGATGTGTATATACATGCATGCATCAGGTACTGTCAGCAGCCCACTCAGATGGATGCATGTAGATGTACTGCTTTCTACAGGAACATAGTCCATCTGGAGGGTGTGTTGTGTGTATCACACCCTGTCAGGTAGGTGATCTGTGGTGATGTCACAGCTCACTCTTTTTGTGTGATAGGCCTGCATGAAGATAACAGTGCATACTACATATCTTGATCTTTTCTAGGGTTTGGACACAATCCCCCTACTCAGGTATCATTGACAAAGTCTACCAGTTAGAGAGTCACACTTATGCATCTAGATGGTTAACCAATGCCCTCACCATCATACCACATACTGTAAAAGTTGGTGATGTGACCTCTACCATATAGATGTTATCATTGGTTTACCCCAAAGTTTTGTGCTGGGTCCTATGCTGTTTGGAATCTAATTCTTAACAGACCAAGCTACAAAATATGACCTGTAACTTACCTAGTTTGCCCTTTCATGCATATTGGTTGCAATCATTGAGTCTACCAATGATGTGAGTATAGTACAAGAATGGCTAACACACGCAAATGATTGGTGCCAAAGCCACACAGTCTACTATTAAATACAGAATGTGTCAGGATTTGTGCCTTATGCAAAGTCACATTTCCTGGTAAGTACACCACTGACAACACCCCTCATGCTGAAACCAATGGTGTAAGAATTGGGAATGCATGTAGATAGCAATCTGAACTTTGACCAAGTGTCCACAGTGGTATGGAAAGGCTACATTGTCCACCTCAGAATTCAGGCCATTGTATCCAGATCTGAGGAGGATATAAGAGTACTGTACTCAAACCTCATCTGAACACTAATGCAGCATAATGATTCGTTTTACATGTAACTCTCTAGATGCTTGCAGCAGCTGGACAGACCAAGGGGGTTTCACAGCAGGAACATGCATGTATTACAATCTATGCTATGGCATACATGGATATACTGAAAGCTCTGTTGCTGAAATCTGTATTTGAAAGGATGAGTTGATGTGGGCCTGGACTACAGAACACATCTGACCCTGCCCTGATGTCCCACATGTTGTTGTAAAATGCTCTCTCTCTACTGTTAAGCAAGTGCACAAACACATATGCATGCGCTCGCACGCACACACACACACACACACACACACACACACACACACACACACACACACACACACACAGTTGGTTGCAGTAAGAATAGAACCCCTACCTATGCAAGTAAACATATTACAGAACACAGTGCAAGCAGCTCAAGTCTGACTTGCAGTATCTCAGATGACATAACTGATGACATCAACAGTGTCTGTTGTAGAAAATATAACTAACATGCTGGTGTAAAATGCTCTCTGTAATGTTAAACAACAGTTCACACACACACACCCATACACACACACACACACACACACACACACACACACACACACACACACACACTTGACTGCAGTGAGAATAGAAACCCTACCTGCTTAAGTACACAGACTGCAGAACATAGTAATTTACACAAGTACGACAGCACAAGTCTGACTTTTACATGGCTGCAGGTCAACTTATAGTGGATGGCATTCGCAATGCATGCTGTAGAGAAGAAGGTGGGAGGCCTGCATAAAATAGATCTGTAGGCATGTGCAAGTATCAAAATGCTGTCAATTCATGGGATTAGAGCGGTGACTACAAGATACACGTTTCTGTTTTTCTGGCTACACACACACACACACACACACACTTGACTGCAGTGAGAACAGAACCCCTACCTAAGTACACAGACTATAAAACTCAGCAATTTATGCAAGTGCCACAGCACAAGTCTGACTTTTGCATGACTGCAGGTCAACTTATAGTGGATGACATTAGCCGTGCATGTTTGAGAGAAGACGTTGGGAGGCCTGTATGAAATGGATCTGTAGGCATGTGGAAGTATCAAAATACTGTCAATTCATGGGATTGGAGCTCTAACTTCAGGTTACACACTTCTGCTGTTTTGGCTAGGCACACACACACACACACACACACACACACACACACACACACACACACACACACACACACACACACACACACAGTTGACTGCAGTGAGTACAGAACCTCTAAGTACACAGACTACAGAACACAGTATGTTACACAAGCACCATTGCCCAAGTCTGACTTTTACAAGACTGCAGGTGAACTTATAGTAGATGACAGCAGACCATGTGGGAGACAAAATTTTGGGAGCACTACATAAGTTCATAGCTTCATATGCACATTGGAGGCCTCTAGCCTAATGGCCCTATGGTGTTTGGAAGCCTAGCTGTGTAAAAACACAAGTACCCTTATTGAGCATAGTTGGATGGCCATTGTTAACAGAGCAATTTTGTGAGCAGCACAAGCTGGCCCTGTCTGTGAGAGACATAGGTGCCACCCCAGATGTGACTTTACAATCACCCAACTAGTAGTCAAGGTTGTGCTTGAACAGGCTCATTGAGGAACACTGATTCACATTGAGGGGGAGACTATTACAGAGGATTGTGAGTCATTAGTGCTATACCATTCTCCCCAGCACATTCTGCTTATGTTGCAGGTGAGGTTGATAAGCCTGGGTCAAATTATTATTATCCCATTTGATTTGAAGATGTGCAGCATTTCCAGTAGATCAGGGTCTGTGACTGCTCTATGGTCAAACATAGGTCACCTCTCAGCAGCCTGCATGACACTGAGTACACTGACAGGTCAGTCTTTCCGTGTATGTCATGTTTGGAGGCCCTGGAGTCTCCCAGGCACAACTCTGTGTTTTCTCTAATTGCTGCAGGTATCTGGTGAGGTACAGACAGAAGGGAGGAATGTACTCAATTAGTGGTCTGATAAGGGTAGAGTACAACAGAGATATGACCACCCTGGTCTTGGATGTGATGTCACTATGCATATATGATGTGTGCAATGCAAAATGTGCCTGTCACCACTATGGACACACAGTGATGAAAGAGTAGATTATTATCAGCACGTGTTTCCAAGTTTCACAACAATGTTTTTGAGCTTAGAGGGGTGCTATGTATACCATAATTAGCAGGCATACGTCATTGCCAAAGGGGACAATGAGCCATTGTATGCTTTAAGGTTCCATCCATGAGTTTGGCACCAATCATTTGTGTGTGGCAGCTCCTTCCATGATATGTTGCCATCATTGGGGACTCTCTATTATTGCATCTAGTTACCAGTCATCTGCAAACTTGGTAAACCACAGGACAACTACCATTGCCTGTGATTCAGGAAAGTAATTTGCAAACAGTTGAGGCCCAGCACAGATCCTTGTGGTATTGCAGTGCTAACTGACTACTGGTGGAGGTGCAGTCCCCAACTCTGAGAATATGTTATGTCAGTGAGCTAACTGCCTATCACTGGCTTAATTTCCACATAGGAGATCTTCACTATGACACACGAATGGGGGACAGTGTCAAAGGGTTTGGATAAGTCAACATAGGTAGTATGCCATGCTATCCTTCATCCAGGTCTGAGGGGTCAGTATTTAAGAAGTCTACAATGTTCAACAAGCAAGATGTACCCTTGACAAACACAAAATGGGTAGGGTGAAGTGTGTTGAATGTCATCTATGTCCCTGTGGATATGATTTATGCTGATTCCTTCCCTAGCCTTGAAGATGAAGTGTTTTTAGGCATATCAGTCAATAGCTGTAGTTCTGCATGTTACCACATTGATGTGCATTGCATAACACACAATATTCGATATTACATTTTGTACTGTGGCTGACATGTGTGTGGAAAAAGGACTGAGACACCAAGGCTGCAGTGCTTGGGGGGTGGCAACAGATGGATGCATTGTAAATATGTAATAATTGTTTGATAGGCCCTCAGTTTGTAATGTTTACATGTGTAATTTCATGTCATACACAGGAAACTGACAGTAAACAGCAGTAACACAGCATAATATAAACATTTCCATAGTGTAGAAAGCAGCAGGTTTGCATGATGATTAGCAAAGTGTGTACCCATAAGAGATACACATGTTGGTGCATAGCTAAGCTGTGTGCAAATGTGAGCTACATTGCTATGGTCTGACAGTTGGTACTGTGTCTATGAAATATACCTGGTTCTTAACTCTCTCTGTGGCAGCAGGAGTTAATGCATTGATGCATTCTTTTTTTTGGCTGAGGTGGTACTGGGTTTGAATACAAGTGTATCTAATACTTTAAAATACTTTTCATTACAGAGTGATAATGCATGGCATGAATTGTTTATATGAGATGTGTTGCTGCATTTTGCCACCACTCACCATTGCTGCGCATTCATGCACAATGCATACCTCCTCACAAACATGAAGCACAAAAACTGAAGGGATCCATTCTTTTTTCTGCTACTTATGTGTGTTGTGTGTGATTCTATTTTTTGAACAGATTAAATGTATTAAAATGGGGTAGATAGAAAAGTGGTGAAATGGGTAGAAAGCAGGGGGAAGAACAAAGTCTGCCAGTTAGTATTGAGTCACTGGAATACACCTGCTACTTAACTGACTCTGTGGCCGCAAGTGTTAATGCAGTTAACTCATTAACTCTAATGGAGCTCAGGAAGTTTGCACTGTGACTTCCAATGGGCAGAGCCTAAGCCTTTTGACAATCAAATTATGTCCTCCCATTCCAAACAAATGTTCATATCTCTGGACCATAAGAGTTAAGAAGGAAGTATAAATGGCAAACCATTCAGCACAAACTATTTTTACAGTGGTAGTATTCTTTAGATTATAAGTCTTAAACCAAATTTTATAAGGCACAGTAAACACAGTAACTATTATGCTATTATGTTTGTAATATTTTTAAACAACTTACAACATCGCAGCAACCTCTCAATTTACACACATAATGTCAGAAGCATTTTATTCTTCTAGCTGAAAGCTTTCATATGAGGCTATGGAGTATTGTCTGTTTTACCAGGTTGTTAAGATATTTAGAAAAATGTGAAAATTATATCTACATACATTAGTATCATAAAAACAATAGTTAATATCTCTTTACCTGCACTAGACAAAGGTCAGATATCAATGCAATTGAGTTTGCCATTGTATAAATTTTAAGATGAAATATTTTAAAACATTTTACATGGCATAGTTTTGGATTTACTGATTCAAATAAAAACAAGCTAGGCATCAGTATGAGTTAACTGCAGATGCACCTGGAGGTGTCACTTGGATGTAATGAGTTAATGCAGTGATACATTCCTTTTTGGGGACAGATGGCACTGGGTTCTAGTACATCTGTATGCAATACTTTTAACTACTTTCTCATTACTGTTGCTGCAAGACATCACGCAATAATGCATTAAAGAAATGGGGAGGGTAGGATAGTGGGGGAATTGAGAATTACTGGGGAAAAACAAGGGAAAGCAGGGCAGGAATGTGCAGAAGGGAGGTAGGAAAGAACCATAGCTATCCATTTCTTTAATAGTGTAAAGTGAATATATCTGCCAAATATTAACTGAAATTGGACTGTCACCTCCAGAGAGAGAGGGGCAACCACAACACAATCATATTGTATAGCCAATTGGACCAAATCAAATGTGTCATGAAGAGATGTATGCAAAATGGAGAGTTATGTATGGGACAATATTTTTTGTGGGACAGTGCCCTTTTTTGAGAGAGAGAGAGAGAGAGATAGGAGTCTTGAGAAAGGGACATAGGAATGTCTGGTTGAGGTAAGTAGGGTAGGTGTGGAAGCAATTGCAGACAGACAAGACAAAAAAAGACAAGAGACGGATGGTGATGGACACAAAAGGTTTGGGGCACCATGATTGGGGTGAGGGTGGGGACATCACAAACCCATGGTCATCAATCAGAGTAACATTGAGAATTGAGTTCTCATCCACTGAACTGTCATCACTGTCACCTTACTCCAATGCTGGCTGAAGTGCCTGACATCTGTGTCTCCTCCAACTGGTATTACATAAAATAAGGGAGAGCAGCCTCTCCAGCTGGTGTAGCAGTGCACCAATAGTGGGGTGCACAACCCTATGTGCCATCCCTGGCAATTTAGATTGGGTGATAAAATTATCACCTCCACCACTGCTCTCAGGGAGTACCACTGGACCAGCCTCTGGGGTAGGACTACCTGAGGGGCAGGTAGTGCAGAGGCAGCAGAAGCGGTGTTGCCAGATTGAGTCCGAGACATCCTGGTGCTGGATCCCATGGAGCAGGGGCAGGTGGATCCTGTGGAGCATTTAGTGATGTAGTACACATGGATGACATGGACACATTCTGATGACACATAATAAAAAAAGGCAAAAATAAAAAAAGAAGATAAGGGTTGAGGTGAGAGAAAAAAACGAGATAAGATTTGTACCTTCATATGTGACATGCAATGCATTGATACAATTAATTGATTCTATTATCTTAACTTTTACTTTTAAGACTACCAACTCCTAACAGATGCACACTATACTGCAGACTGCAGAAAATACTCTTTGACTTGCATATGTTGCACATATGCATGTTCCTATTATACAGATTACAGTTTACAGCAGGGCATGTGTGCCACTGGTATAGAGCTTTTACTTTAAACCTTTAAATTACACATAATTAAAGAATTAACAATATTGTATAATTGGGAAGTGTGGTCTTTGAACCCACAACCTCTGACTAAAGTCTAATATAGTACTCTTGGTTTGTGCTACAGACTAATGCATGCATATGTGCCTTTACAGCTGAGATATATGCCAGCTCAGTTTGATAGAACTCTATAAAATACCAAAAATAGCTATCTTTAACTTTTATTGCTAGAATAATACTAGTATTCTGCTGTATACATATCACATGCTTCCCTCATCCTTAGCAGTGTTCTGCGAAGTTTTTTCCACGTATTTCTTCATTTTGGCTTCATCGGCAGAACTTTGGTGAGGTATTGACGATTTTTGGGGATTTTTGAGCTTCCCTCATCCTTGCAAAGATAGCCCCATGGGTTTGTACATTGACCTCATGGTCCCTGACAACTGTGGAAAAAACATAACAGAATACCATTATGAATACCAATCTTGCCTATATTCAGCTTTTAAGTCTTTCAAGTACTCTCTGTAGTTCATACTTACACAGGTGTGGGATGTCTGCAATCCTAAATTCCCTGGTTCAACAGTCGAGGGTATCCTTCTTCCTCCTCTGGATGTCATTGTAGTGATACCTTCATTGTTCACCAGCACAGGTGATACTGGTGGCACTGGTTACAACATGGACTAAACTATCCCAAAAGTCCGATATTTACCAGGAGCCAGAATAATCCCCCAGCAAAAGCCTGCCACTGTGGTTCTTAAGTAGGAGTCCAATAAAAATCTTGGACTCCTGGACACCCTATCTCTGTGCCCTAAACCTGACACCTTTCCCACAAATGCTTGCCATGGATCTAGAGCAATGGAGAATGATGTTTTCCCTCCAATTCCATTCATCCCATTTACTGGGAGTGCACACACTGTTTGAAGATGTTGATCTCCACTTACCATCTTGCAAAGAAAGTGCTTGGCAGTGCACACCTCTGAGTACTGCATTTGCATGATAGTAAGAGCGCCCAACAGTGGCAAGCAAAGCAAATTCAAGATTGGATGTACAGGCAGTTGTGTATGTGTGTTAGACAGATGTGAAGGCCATGGCAGTCCAGATAGCAGAAATATACTTTCAGGAATATAATATACAATATACCCACAGTTATACATTTGAGAATAAATGTGATAGTGCATAGATAAATGAATACATAACTGACACAATACTAGTGCCTCAGCCCTCATACATATAATTAATATCAGCTACACCAAGTCAATTGTCATAAGTGAGAATGACTATAATGGGAAGTGAAACAGCAGTAAAAGGGTATGGGATATGCTGTATTTGTACCCAGGACCATGTGTATGGCAGTCATACACTTATACCTGTTGCCACAAGAAGGTTGAGAAAACACTTGTCTATATTGCAGTTCATTGCTATAAACTGCACAGTCACAACAGAAAAATAAAGGTGGCACAACCTGTACTAGAATCCAGGACCATCTGTACTCCAGCCCTATACTTACACCTGCTGCCACAGGACTAGTTACATGACATTCCCTATTTTAGTAATTGTTCTTAAGGTCTTGCTGTTAACCTCTGCACAATGTCACTTAGTGGGTTTGTGTGATGCCTAACAGTATTAATTGAATGCATCTGGTTTCTGTCTGGGTCATGTCTGGCCAGTTGTTCAGTTTGAGCTAAGTGGTGCATTGCACAAACAGTGCCCCCCCTCCCAAAAAAAAAAAAGAAAAAAAAAACAGAGAGGTACCTGAAATGAGGAAAAGCATTCTGTGACGTACACACTAGAAAAGTTAGTATACATGAAATATATCTACATAGATCTGGATTAGAACTCTCACTCCAATGCACCATCAGAACACAGGATGGGTGCCTTACCCCTCTTTGCCATGCAAACAGCTTTGCAGCAAAGAACTTAAATCAATATGCGCACAACCAACTGCAACAACCTACACAGATATCAAATATGTTATACCTGTTTCAGTTTTGGATTTAGTGCACCTAGTGATCACACAACCTGTCATGATCATTGCTTGCAAATATACATCTCTGCCTTAAATTTCTGTGTTTGTTGGACATTCTTCATTTATCTGAGCAGTAATCTGAGACATGTAGTGTATAAGCCATTCTGTATCATTGGCCTTTAAATGTGTGAGGATATTAAGTGGAAATAATATCATATGCCGTTGCCAGCAAATGAAGAGCAAGTTGGATGTTAAGGAACACCACCTGTAATTTGTGTGCTGCTTATTTACATTTCCAACCTTACATCTAGCACCTTGTAGATCTAACCTGACATACCCAGTGGAACTAAGGCAGCCTGCAGTGCTGCTGTGTTTTCCTTCTCCTAACCACTAATCATTCACAGTTGCAATCCATTAAAAACAAACACTAAGGGAGTGCTTGCATTATGTCGCAGATCCAAGTTTTGGGATTAAGCAATTCTAATGAGTTCACACTTCATTTGCATCTTTACCATGCTAACAACCTGAATCTACATCATATAAAAGGCAATTGTGTAGCTATCAAATTGATGGTGAGGAGAGTTGTATATGTTTGGAAGACTGCAAAAAAAAAAAAAAAAATTTTTCTTCAGGATATGTCTGTACAGAGCAGTAATGAATTTCAGAAGGTATGCTTCCATTTTGTCACCTACATACTGTATATGCTGGAATGTATTTAAGAAAAATCTGAAGCAAAGGCTGTTACAGTTTATCTGCATGCATTAGTTAGAAGTGTACTGATGGCATGGGCATGTTTATCAAGCCATTTCAGAGGTATACATGATTGCCAATACATGAAAATGGAATGCTGTGTGATAAATATGTACAAATGTTTTGGGGATATGTGCTTTGATAGCAAGTTTAGCATTTTAAAGATGGTTTGTTAGCAAAATGAATTATTTGCCTGTTGTTTTGAGCTGGGGAGCACAGCTGAGTTACTGTTATGGCACAAACAAGGATGGAGTGCTCTTTTTGTGAAAGCAAAGGTGAGTTACTGTTATAACATAAACACAGATGGACTCTTGTTTTGGGAGGAGCAATGCTGAGTTACTGTTATGGCACAAAAAAGATGGACTGTTCTTTAGGGGGGCAAAGGTGAGTTACTGTTATGGCACAAACAAGGATATGTTGCTCTTGTTACTCTCCTTGTTTTGCATCCTGCCTGTTGTTAGTATTTCACATCTCTAATTTACCAGTGGGTAATGCTGACTGGCTACCTTTTATGTTTTATCTGGAAATAGTTATTTTGTAGTTATGTGATACTTATGTGTATTATCCTTCTGTTATCTTTTAAGACACCTACGAGTATGCCACCCAGATGTGTCAATCTACGGAGACCTCCCTTCACCGATGTCAAGAACCAAATGATTGAAGATGGCTTTAGGCAACATGGTGCTTTTATGCTGGAAAGGGGATGGGGAGATATGGCATGTAAGATGCAACTATGGGAGCAGATAGTAGATGATGTCAGTATCAATTTCCCTGAAGAGCACACAGAGACCACAGTCAGTCCAATGCTAGATTCTCTACCTTCCTCCAGATCCCCAATAAAACTCCCCCACTGAAATAGCTGGAGAGTTGAGATCTCAGTCAAGTGACTAAGCCAAAAGCTCCAGCACCCTCCCTGTCCTACCAGTGCTTTGTGTCCCTGCCCAAGTAGCTGATGCACACAATCTTTGAAGTTTAATTTACACACACACACACACACACACACACACACACACACACACACACACACACACACACACACACACACACACACACACACCCCTGGGAGAGGCTGGCACAGGTTTACTAGCTATGCCCCTTTCTGCCCAGACTATAAAGTAGTTATCACTGCCACCAGCCAACTCTCTATCAGCTACTTTAAGGCCCTTAAAAAAGGGTGCCCAATCTTAATGTGTAATATTAATATAAATGGTAGTTTGACCAAGAACAAGGCTATTAGGAGTGGTCCATACAGTGTCTGCAAATAAATATGCAAGTACTCTCAAAACTTAAATATCTCTACACAGATCAGCCACAATGAAAGGTTTAAATATATTTAATAATAAATAATAAAAGTAAAAGAAAATACCCAGTATATATTCACAGTGACATCAGAGTTCAAAATCACAGGAAATATTTAGAACAACATTGCAAGACAGTCTCAAATAAATAAAGAAAAATATCTAAACTAAGCTTTGCTATATTCCTGACTGAATCTAAGAAAATGATTGTACCCTAGGTAATTTACTTAATTAGAGCAAGGCAGATGTTGTGGCAAATGGTTCTTGTCAGGTCCAAGACTGAGTACAGAATGCTCTCTCTCTCTGAGAGAGTTTTTAAATTAATATCTCAAATGTTGCTGCTGGTACAGCTTGCAGAATGACATCATTTCTTGTCATCAGACTCTATCCCAGGTGAAACCCCCACTACTGGAGTCTAGCAGCATTTAGCATCTACCTGTGAAAATACTTAGACCTCAGATCTTTGGCAGATACCGGAAGTCATAAAAGAATTACGTTCCTTTACATTTCAAGAATAATAATTATTTCAGGCTACAGACAATACAGAAAGCCTCTCAGGACAGACTCTGTGTCTCCGGCCTAGGCTAAAAAATTATTTAATTTCAGTTATTTTTCTAAAATTTACTAGACTGAGGATAACTTCCTGTATCCCAGTTTCCAAAATTACAATATATACATTTAAATAGTTACAATAGTGCATGTACATTTCTGTTCTTTTCCAGTAGGGCACACTGTGGATCCATTTTAAACACAATAATTTTATAAAATATCTTTTCAACATACGTCTGTACAAACTTAGTTTGATATACACATGACACACAGCTCTAATATAGTTGTAACACAAGTATCTTAAATGAATCATATTGATATTCACAAATGACACACAATCATTTACAAAATTCCTGATGGCTGTGCTGGCAGTATCTCCCTTTGTCACAGTGGGATTGAAGATTGCTACAGTTATAAGCTTAGGTTAGAGCTGAAGTTATAGTTAATGGACATATAAAGGGGTACATGTATTACCCCTGTGTTAGTGTTAATTTTGATGATGTTGCCCTTACCTCTTGCTTAACTTCTTTCAGGACCATCTAGACTACAGAGGAGTATCTCATCTGCATATGGTAAAGCAAACATTTTTATGTCAGTAATGTTGAGCAATAGGACTGCGGTGGTGGTGCTGCGGTAGTGTTGTCGCCTCACAGTTAGACATTGCTCATTTTATTCTCGGTTAGAGCGTCTTCTGTGTAGCGACATGCGTGAATGGGTGTTCCTTCATTGAAGGTTGTGCGTTAGGCCCAGCAAGCCAGTACGTAAAAATCTACTGCCAATCATTAGCGGACCAGAGTTCCGCTGTGGCGACCCCTAACTGGGAAAAGCTGAAAGACACAAACAAACTGTTGAGCAATTTAAAGAAATATTGTAGTGTGTGATGTTGATCTCAGGCCTGTTGTGTGTATTGCTGTACTGGATGTAATAGTAGCAGCACTGTTAGTTTGTTAGCATATATTGTACTATAGTATTGCAGATATTAATTTATTCCTGTGTTTCTTACTTTTATCACATGTGATCATGACAGTGGTAGTGTGAGGCCTGTGCCACATGATGTCATTGTATCAGCAGACTCTGATGATGATGGCCAAAGTGAAGCAGAGTCAAGGGGTGCAGAGTTTGAATCTGACTCTAAGGCTGACATACAACCATTCCTGGCATTTCCATCAGACACAGCCAGTAGGCCTAATCCTGCCCAGTTCAGTTATCCCACAGATATTGGACAGGTTGAGGGTGAGGACATTGATCAGGCAAGTGTGGCTACTGTGGCTTCATTGCCTGTTGAGTCTGGCCATAGCCAAAGTGTGGGCAAAGTGCCATGCAGCAGGATTAATAAGGGTGCTTGAGGGGGCCTTCTGTCCCTCCTCCACCTGTTGCAAGTGTCTCTTCCTGTCCAACTCAACTTATGTTTAGGGCTGTCATGGAGCACAGGCATGTTCCCATAGGTGCTCCAGATAAATGCTCAGAGTTGTGGATATGGCACAGTCTGACATGTGTGACTGTGTTGCTGATTCACTGGATCGGATGAATGACACGTTGGAACAAGGGGAGTCTGTGATGGACAGAGGGGTGCCTATCATGGAAAGAGCAGTGTCTGTGATGGAACATCTGCTGGGAGGGAGAATGGCATCCTCACAGGCATAGACCAGCCACATCATCTACTGTCAGACAATGTGGCTGTGCCGATCACACTACCATACTGGCAGTACATCCACTGCTCTTGCAGTGAGTGTGCTGTCTGCACCCAGACATGGCAGGTCATGGGCTCATAGTCCTGGGTATCGCCTTCAAGGGAGCTCATCCAGCAGACATTAGTCACATTCAGGTAGCAGCACTGAATCTGACCTTGGGTGTGGACATGCCAGTGCAACTTCTGGCAGAGGCGGTCACATGTTAAGGTAAGTTCTGTACAAATCTCCCACCTTTTACTACCTTACCGGATCAAGTAATGAAATACAAGGATATGCCACACAGTCATATTATTAAACGATACACTCCAGGTTCAGGACTTACCTTTTAAATACAGCATTTGACACAATTTTAGTTCAGGGCTGACTCCGTCTGATGCAATCAGTACACAGCCAATACATGGAGAGGTAAAGGTTGTATGGGTTGCCTGGCATCAATGTTACTACATGTATGTGAGTAGGAGGAAGGTTTTAGACCACTAGGTGGTGGGTGAGTGTGCTCTGCATTGTCTCTTAGCCAGTGCAAGGACATACTGAGCATGCCTATGTCTACCTACACCCACAGCGACTGGTGGTTCCCCCTGTGACTCCTCATCTGCCTGTGGCTGTGGTGACTTTGGCATTGGTGGTGGGATGTGTGCCCCTTCCCCTTGCTGAATCTGTTTTCTCAGGATTATGTTGTGTACCATGGCACATACTGTGAATATTTCTGTACATGTCTGTGGATTGCTCTGCAGGACTCCCCCAGATGTATCAAGGCACTGGAACCGTGACTTCAGCAGCCCAAACACATGCTCCATGGTATTTCCCGTTTGAGTGTGTGCCTCATTATGGTATTCTTCCATGGGTGTGAGTGCATTTCTGAAGGGTGTCATCAGCCACAGTTCCAGTGCATAGCTTGCATCCTCCAGTAAATGCCCTTGTGGGATATCGCACCCTAGCAATCATCTGGTACAGCTGAGGTGTGCCAAATATGCAAGTCATGATAACTGCCAGGGTTGTCAGCACACACATCCAAGATTATTCTCTTGGCATTACACATGACTTGGCAGTTTATAGAGTGGTAACCCTTTCTGTTAATGTAGAGCCTACCCTGTTCCCCAGGTGATGCCTTAATTTCTACATGTGTGGAGTTTCTGGCACCCAATTCATAAGGGTAGTGTGCATATGTCTTGTCCCTGTCCTCAGAACTACTTAAAAATGTATGTGGTCACTGGCATGTTGGAGCATAGCATTCAGGAATTGGTGGAGGATTCTGGATCCTCATGCCTGTGATACCCC